>NC_072732.1:78886518-79186518 GCF_026930045.1 Uloborus diversus | reverse complement strand
TAATGTCAAATAAGTTCCTATTTAAAAAAGAAAAAAAAAGTGCTTTTTTTTTAGATTACTTATGTTTAAATATTATATTCAAATGTCGAACCATATATACGTATCTATATGTTACACTTGATTAAAATATTTTGAACGTTTATGGAACGCCTGCAATTTATGAAACGATTTGATTTTCCGTGATTGTAATATAACTGAATATTTTTGGCTGTGCCTGTAAATTATCCATAAATGCCTACACTCTTAATTTTTGGTACCATGCTGTAATAAATGTCAATATTATTTAAAACTGCTGAACAATCCAAGCGTTAGAACTCGAAAAGAGGAATTGAAGTCATGAACTCTTCTAAATTATGTTGGAAAGTCTGAAATGTGATCAAAAGAATTAAATGACAAGTTTTAATCCAAAATCAATTCAATGTGAAAGATGTACCAAGACATTGTATATCATAAATCCAAACAATAAACACAATAATATTCAAAAAACGCACACAATACGGGGGAGGGGGGAAGAGGATCTACTGTAGAAATCAGTAAGGGTGCCATTTATCTCTCCGAAGGTTCCTTCTTTTCACCCCCGCTGTCTGTCTTTTAAAAGGTGCCTATTTTGCACCCTTGTAAAAGGTGCGATTTCGGCTCCGTATTGGGTGTCGCTGGTGAACAAGCGTTTCCCCCCTGAAAGGTGCCAAACGCAACCTGTAGTTTTAACAGTGTACGTTCTGGTTGAAATTTGGAATATATGTGAATCCATACGTAAACAGGCTTTGGTTCAATTTTGACTCCAATCGCTCCAAGAGGTGTTGATTTTTTTTTTTTTGAGCAATCACGATTGCTTATTGCTTTCATTTGACTGTTTTTGAGGTCCTTTGATTTTTCCCACCGCCACCCTCTGCACCATCACCGTGGACAGGCGGGCTCCTCACGCTGCTGCTCCTATAGCGAAAGCCAGGGGCGGCAAATAGGGGGGTCAAGAGGGGGCGTTCGCACCCCCAATTTTTTTGAATAGAATGATGGAAAATGAGTGCATTCCATTTTTGTAAGTCGGAAATCAATGTTCATTTTAAAAAATTTGGCTGGTTTTTAGTAAGTATTTGACGAAACTCGACACATTCTCAAACTAGAAAAAGTGTTTTTCGTTAATTGGATGATGACTTCATGAAGTAAATAAATTCATGAAGCATTTTCCGACCTCTTAAGAACGTAGAAAGCTGAGAGAACCATGGTTAATTTTAACTAAAGAAGACATTTCCTCATATAGGCTAAATATTTCATACTTGTATGCCCAGTATAACGATGGTATGTCCAATATGAGAGGCTCGTGCAAAGAGGTGTGGCTACAAGGTTTTCACAAGAAAATTCCTTGATATTTTACATTCACTTTTTAACGCTCATTTTTAAGTGTACATTTATTTAATGAGGGTGCATCGCTTTCTTCCGCTAGAAACACGTTTCAGCTGCTCAATGCATTATATGCTTTCATAGAAACTTCTTAAAAATGCATGTGATTATTGAATTTAAAAAAAAAAAAAAAAACATATCAACAAATACCTTTTATGGGGCTCTATAATTATGCACTCTACAAAATGGTCTTCAAGAGTTAAAACCATAAAAACATTTTTCGATAACTTCAAAGCAGTGATATGACGACTGAAAGAATTATTGCAAAACGATTCTTTCAATGGTGAAAAAGCTCATGCCCTTTAGCATGTGTGACCGTGTTTGAATTTTTCTTCAATTTTTATTGAGGAAAGTTTTTGAAAAATGCTTTACTATCAAAACATCTTTAGCCCGCAACCCTAAATTTTCGGACTATTCAAGCCACAGTTCAATCTGCAATTGATATGTGCACCAAATTACCATAGTTCAATCTACAACTGAAACTGAAAATAGATTTTACATAGATGTACATTTCAATCAAGCGTGAAACTTTTCAAAAAAATTCTTCCTCCGAGCCAATTTTAAAAAGGCGCGAAAAATAAATCCACATGATGATGTGAAGTCAAACTTTGATATTTAAATATTTTGTATGAAATAATAGATTTAGTTTCGAGTGAAATTAAAACAAGATTTGATAATAATTATTTTTCTGTATGGTTGGCTCTATATCATCTGGATTGGATTTTGAAAACGAAAAGTAAAATGTCTGAATTATGAGTAAAAATTTTAGCATGAGGCAAGAAAAATTACAAGCAATATACCGACAAGACCGGTTATCACATCCAGAGACTGCAGTTTCGTCCTTGTTATGGGCTCATTAGTCTGGAATAGTTTTTGAAGTTGCCTGGGTGATTTTGAAGAGAGGGATATAAAAATTATTTTCATACATCGCTTTGTTACTTCAATTATTTTTTAACAATTTCAATCAGCTCAGCTAGTAGAGAAAGATTTTTTATGTCTCAGGAGGTTAGAGAATTATTTTCAAAGCACAATGAGCAAAAAATCATAATGCTAAAGGGCATAAGCTTTTTCACAATCTTTTCTATTTAGCTGTACTGGCAAAACAGCACGACACTGGGCACTGATAGATTAATAACACGACTTCCCTGCTCTTTCGAATTCCAAAAATCATGCATTAAAACTTTTCCGAAAGGTATAAGAACTTTAGTATCGACATGTTTTGTATAACAACTTATTAGAAAATGAATCAAAATTTTAATTGTTTCTTAACACTAATTTTTATTCATATGAAACCGATTTTATGACCACTTCCTGTTAGCTAATGTGTGTTTGGGACCGCACTGGGGTAATACATATTTAAGAAACTCGACCCCCCAAATGAAATGCTGAAATGCCGCCCCTGGCGAAAGCCGTCTCCAGGTTGCAACCATGTCCTACACACACGAGCATACATACACAACTACACACACACACACACACACACACAAACACACATACATACAAACACTTACACATATACACACACAAAAACCTACACACACAAAACTACACACACTTTCATGCCTGCACACAGACACAAACACACATGCCTACACACACATACCCCATACACACAAACACACATATCCCCCCCCCCCACACACACACACTCGTGATTGCGAAAAACATAATTTGAATTCAAGATGTCAAAATTCAAATTAATTTTATTATTATTTTTTTTTCTTTTGCGAATAAAAATAGCTTTATTAATGCAACAATAAGAAAGATAAATCGTAATAGATTGTCGTCTGCGTATTTCTCGTGATTTTAATTGTATGGAAATGATCCGAAATATCATCTCAATGATTTAAAATTTTTAACTGTTGCCATCTTATGTTTGTTAATAAATAAAATATTTGTAATTAATTCAAGCAAGGCTTTTAAAATAACTTTCAATTTTCGCTCTTTACTTTGCTTTTGCAATAATTCAGACATTGGGATGGTCGTCAAGTTTTTGCATGTGTAATTTTGTTTTTGTTAGGAATATTGCTTCTTCGTCAAGCATGGGGAGGGATCAGAAAAAGGAAAAATATAGAAGAAAGTTTCGTGATGGCCACAACATACTAGTTAATTTTTATCATGAGTGGAATAAAATGGTAGAAAGATTATAGAATTCGATAAGTAAAAAGAAATAATGGTAGATCAACTGAAAAGAAAACTACCACCATATATCCATGAGAATTTTGTTGATGATTTGCATAGCATGACATAATTAAATCGTAACTCAGAAATTAGAAACATCGAAACAGAAAAATTTTAAATTAACCGATTCGGGAATTCGAGAGAAATAACTCACTACCAAACGGCACGACCTTGAGGTTCACGGATCTGGATGAAATTCTGGATTTAAGTCAATTCCCACTAGATATGGGCCCATGTAAAGTGGTTTGACTGCATAGGCCCTAGTTCGGCCCTAATGGGGGTCCAAAGATTCTTGTTTGGCTCCAGAAAAGCAATGGTTTTCCTTTGAAATTTACCTTTTTTACTTTTTTCTTGATATTTCATTGCAGTATCACCCAACACTGTTAAAACTACAGGTTGCGTTTGGCACCTTTCAGGGGTGAAACGCTTGTTCACCAGCGACACCCAATACGGAGCCAGAATGGCACCTCTTACTAGGGCGAAAAATGGGCACCTTTTAAAAGACAGGCAGCGCGGGGGAAAAGAAGGAACCTTCGAAGAGAAAAATGGCACCCTCACTGATTTCTACAGTAGATCCTCTTCCCCCTCCCCCCTATTGTGTGCGTTTTTGAATATTATTGTGTTCTATTTATTGTTTGGGTTTATGATAGACAAAGTCTTGGTACTTTTTTCACATTGAATTCATTTTGGATTAAAACTTGTCATTTAAGGCATTTGATTACATTTCAGACTTTCCAACATAATATAGAAGTGTTCATGACTTCAATTCCTCTATCTGAGTTCTAACTCTCATAAAAACCCTTGGATTGCTCAGTAGTTTTAAATGATATTGACATTAACTATAGCATGATACTAAAAAATAAGAGTGTAGGCATTTATGGATAATTTACAAGCACAGCCAAAAATATTCAGTTATATTACAATCACGGAAAAATCAAATCGTTTCATAAAATGCAGGCTATCAAAATATTTTAATCAAGAGTAACATATTGATACGTATTATATAGTTCGACATTTGAATATCCTATTTGAACATAAGTTATCTAAAAAAGCACTTTTTTTTCTTTGTTAAATAGAAACTTTTTTCACATTAAAAATCAAAACAAATTTTTAGCATCCTACATAATGAAAAGCATTAGAAACAGAAATTAGAGAGAGAGAAAAAAAAAATAAACGCGTCTAGACACTACATTCGGTTTTTGAAATAACACCAACGAAATATTTTCACGTAATGAGTCATGGCATGAAACACACAGAGAGATTTCTTTTCAAAGCTTTTTTTTTTCTTTGCTACGTCTACGCAGATATTTTATTGAGAAGAATAAAGACATTTAGTGTATCTGCTGTAGCAGTAAGTTACATCGTTGAATTTTCATCCCGGTTACTTATTAATTATTTCGTATTGCTAACAATAAACAATTTTGGGGAAAATCCGTGAGATCGCAGACGTGACAAGCAATGAACACCATATATTTGTACACGTGATAAAAAAAAGCCATACATCACTATGTTAAAACGGTTAACTGTAATCAATAAGCAGTACTCAATTTACTTTGTTGAAACACAATTCTGAAAACACTAAAAGCCTGTTGGAAAGCCTTAAATGTTATACCATGATTAAATGCCTGTACTTACGCAAGGTTTTGAAGGTTTGTCCCAGAAATGTGGAATTTTAATCCAGTATAATTGTCTATTCAATGTGAAAATTTAATGTACCAACAACTACGTTGCAGCATCGTCGTTCGCCATTAAAGTGGCTGAATTGAACGTATGCCGGAGTGCACAGCGCATGTACGAGCGAGGCACCTTTGCGGAGGAAAAGAGTCGCTATTGGTAACTGCGTGAACAGATAGCCCTTCATTACCTTCTTTCACCCACTGAGGTGCTAAAAGATATCGGAACAATATTTCCTAGCCTCTGTGGCACCCTGTGGCTCCGTCTTTGCACCCTACGGCAGAAAATCGCACCCAGCTGGCACCTCTGGTTATAACAGTGAACTGAATGAATTCACAGTATAGAGCAAATATCACTATTCCTACGTTGTACTAACAAAAGACGCGACAGATGTAAGGAGAGCAAATATTGTGCGAAAGTTTCAAATTCCAAAGAAAACGCTGTTGCAGTTCCGGAGGAAAACAAGTAAATTTAGAACCTCCTTGCAGCCGAACTAAAGACAATGCACTCAAACTATTTTACCTGGGTTGATATCTAGTACAAATTGACCTAAATCCAGATGTTTATCCAGATTCGCGAATCTGAAGTTTTTGCCTTTTGAACCACACTGATTTGCAGGCTTCCAGAATTGCAATGGCTTTTCCATTGGAATTTTAAACTTTGGGACAATATCTACCCTCTTAAGACATTCGGTGTCTTTTGTCAGTACAACAAAAGGGAGGGAGGAGGGGAGACTTATTCTATGTTGTGAATGCATTTAATTGGCTCTTTCTGTAACGCAAATGCAAGAGAAGCGTGAAAAAGGTTTAATTTCAAAGGAAAAACCATTGCTTTTCTGGACTCAAATAGCAACTTTGAACCCCCGTTTCAGCCGAATTAGGGCCTATGTAGTCAAACCGCTTTGCATGGGTTTTTAACTAGTGAAAACTGACCTAAATCCAGGATTTCATCCAAATCTGTGACCCTCAAGTTCGTGCCGTTTGGTAGTCAACTACAAATGCAAAACAATAAGCGCTAGCCAAGCAAAGCAAAGAAGTATCATCTTCTTTTGGTAATAATTTGTAATTAATATTAAATTATCTAGCATTAATTGTTATTCTTGTCAGGCCACAATTATTATTTAGTTTTATCGAGAATTGATAAATATCGAATTGAACATCGTGAAAATGGCTGTTTAGAACTACGAACTACGTAGTTTGCATTAATGTTTGACGTTTAGTAGTGCTTCTTGAATTCTAATCTCTTTCTACGTGAGCCAAAATATCCTCAGGACTTAAAATATGGATTTAAAAAGGATAAAACAAAAAAATCATACATACGAACAAAAATCACAACACTTTTAGCATTTTCGTCGTTACCACGTGCGTTTGTTTTAGTTTTTTCGTCCGCCATTAGACAGTGACTGCAGTGCCCCCTATAGTTCGTTGGAGTTGCGAATACCTAAATTAAAACTTTAGCGTGAAAATAAAAACAAGTCATACCAACAATAAGTATTTTACAGTTAAAACCATAGCTGCGGAGTCGGAGTCGGAGTCAATCTCATTTTGAGATAAAAGAGTCGCAGTCGAATATCCAAGAATCGGAGTCAGTCATTTGTCTTCCGTGTATAAATTTTTGCCAAAGCTACGAAGTCAGAGTCGAAGTCGGGGAGTCGGAGTTCGATTAACTATCGGGCACAGGAGTCGGAGCCAGGTGCCCCTAAATTCTCGGAGTCGAAGTCTGGAGTTTGGCGTCAAGAGCTATTTCCAACAAAATTTGCTTGAAATAAATCCGCCTTTAAGTACGAAATCTACATTGACTTTCAGTTTCCCCGTAGACGCTAATGTTAAGGGATTTGAACTGTTCAAAATTCAACGGAAAATCGTTCAAATCAAAAAGATATTTTATATACAAGTTTTTCATCAAAAGCTTTTTCTTACAAAGTTTGTTTGAAGCAAATTCGCCTCACAGTTCGGAATTGCCTGGAACTTCCCCGTAGGAGCTAAGGTTAAGTTTTTAGAACTGTTTAAAATTGAACAAAAAATTGTTCAAATCAAAAAGTGAAATATGGGAATGAGGTGTCCTCGCCGAGATCTATCAAACTAAAAAAAGTTTGTTCGAATCGGATTATTCATTCAAAAGTTATATTAGGGGGGACACACAGACAGACCGACAGACATTTCCCCCCATCTTAATACCCTACTTTCCAATTTTTAATTTTTCGATATTTATTTAATTATTTTATTTATTTTTGACTTTTTGTTGTTTTTCGCGATATTTCTAAGATGCATTAAGCCTTCTTTCATGCTTTTTTCTTCGTTTTCTGACTTTTACTGGGAAAGTAGGCTAAAAAATGGAAAAGTAAATTTTGTCCGTGGGTACAGCAGCTTCCCCTACTAATATTTCATACAGACAGGGCAATCTAACTGACCACCACAGTGACTCAATCGACAGAATACTAAGCTTTGAATCCATTGGACCCCAGAACGAGTTCCGGCCAAGACGTTTCGAGGCAATTTAAGACGCGAAATCGTCTTGGGGTACTCCAAATGTTTCGTAATCAATAGAACTTTAATTTGAGATTTATTAAATAAAACGTAACTGATTTTCGAAATTTAAGTTTTAAAAAAATTAAAGTATCGCAAAATATAGTTATGAGAAAGTTACGTTTGCTTAAGCAATTAACAAATATCGAGACAATAAATTTACGTAGTGAGTAAAGAGCGGAAAATACAAGACAAAAGACAATTAATTATTAATTCAAAAAATGAATCACTGCAGTCGTTTGGGGCATTTAATTTTTTGCACTCACACACAAATTCCATTACTGTTTTTCTTTCCTTCTTTGTTATCTGCTTGTTAGTATTCTTCAAACTACATGGAAAGTTTTTCTGCTTCGTTTTTTTGAATTTACCTTTCAGGGGATTGAATTATTAAATAAAGCATATTTCAGAAAGAAAGTTTCCTAATTACCTTCATTTGCTGTTGAACTATTGTTCGAAAGATGATTTTTGCGCTTAAATTCTTTATCAGAAATTCCAATTTAATTACTTGCGGAAAAATGGCTCCTTGTTATTTTTATTATTAAGAAGATTATCGTTTCTTATTACCTTGGCAAGTATTAAAAAATCCTTTGAATTCTGGTTAGTTATTCTAAAAAAAGTATTCTGAAAATTTAATTTCAGTTGAAGAGAATTCAAGGCCACTTTACTGGAATTTGCTGCTTAGATTTTTGAGCTATCACGATTGCTTATTGTTCTCACTTGACTGTTTTCTTGTCCTTTGATTTTATTTTCTCACCGCCACCCTCTGCAGCATCACCGTCGACCGGGTCCTCACGATGCTGCTCCTATAGCGAAAGCCGTCTCCAGGTTGCATCCATGTCCTACACACAGGCGCATACATACACAACTACACGCACACATACACACACAAACACATACACACACATACACCTACACACACATACACATACACAAACGCATACATAGACACCTACACACACACACACACACACAAAAACATACGCACACACATACACACAACTACCCACACACTTATGCCAGCACACAGACACAAACACACATGCCTACACACACATACACATACCCTTTACACACAAACACACATACCGCCCCACAAACAAACACACACGCCTACATACACACACTCGTGATTGCGAAAAACATAATTTGAATTCAAGTAGTCAAAATTCAAAATTAATTTTTCTTTTTTTCTTTGCTTAACTTGTCGAAACATGTTGCCATTTTTCCAAGCGAAATTGTTTTTATTAGAATGTTTTTTCTCAACAGAACGTGCGGTCGTATAGTTTTAATTTTTTCCAAGTAGTTTACATAACACAAAAATAATATTCGCAACTCCAATAAACTATAGGGTGCGCTGCAGCCACTGTCTAATGGCGGGTGAAAAAGGTAAAACATACAGATGCCGTAACTTATAACTTGCTTTGAAGCTTAATAAATGACAGTAATATTTCAACTTTATTAAACTTTCTTTTTTATTCCTCTGAAATTACATTACACCACAAACTCTCTGAAACCTGTAATTTTCTCTAAAGAAAATGCGTGGAACGGAATGTTTTACCTTTTTCTTTAGTATTGTTAATCACCGCAAGGTAGCGTATTCGAGCTCTGGAGTTGCGATCTACCCGATAGGTTGAAAAAAGAAAGAGAGAAACGATAGGGGAATACAATTAAATGTTGCAGAACTATCTACATGTTACGGAAAAGATTTACATAACATATGCTAAAAGCTGGTTTAATAAAATTGAAGAGTTACGTCAATACATCCTACTTATCTTTATAAAAAAATTAGCGCGGTACCCGCACGGCTTTCCCCGTAGTAGAAAATTAAAAGGTCATTTGGTTCGCCTGTATATTTACAAAAAATGGATGATGAATTTCTCGCCAATTTGCTACGTTAATTTGCTCGCTCGTGGTCGCATACGGCAGTTTGCTCGTCCACATTATGATAATTGGCTAGTCCACGTTATGTTAATTTGTTCCTTCACGTTATGATAATTTGCTCGGTAAAATGTTCTTAAAATTGGAATAGAAAAAGTACAAAATCGAATTTTCGAAAAATCGCTTCGATGTGCTCAACCCTATGCTACGAACTTTTTGTGCCAAATTTCATAAAAATCGGTCGAACGGTCCATCAGGTGCTATGCACGTAACAGACATACAGACTTCCAGACATCCAGAAACACAGATATCCAGACGCACAGACTTTCAGCTTTATTATTACGCAAAGAAAAAATTGTTCAATAAAGATCTGAGGCAGTGTGCAAGATAACGCAAAACAGGTAACATTTGTTAAATTTGATTTTAGTCTTTCTTTTTGTATTAACTATAGAATTATTTCCACTCACTCGCTGCAGTAAAAATAGTATCTCATTGTCGAAGTTCGAGAGATTTTGAAACAAAAGTTCGATTTGGAATTGTTCTTTTCTTATTATCTAAACAGCGTTTCTGAGAATGCAGCATAATATGCCTTTTTTTTCCTTGGTTAAAACTGATTTGCTTTCTTCTACTTCAAATTCAATCCTAAAACATTTATCTTCTTTAAGAGTTAACATTTTTCATGTCGTTAAATTGTTATGCTTCGCCAGCACATTACCTGCGGGAGAATAACTTTCCTTTCATTTTATTCAAACTAAAATAAAATTCATTTTGCGTTGCTTGTTAATTTTCTTCTTTTGTAAAAAAACTGATAGTTTTTAAGAAGCATAGTTTGTTACATTAAAAGATTTAAAGAAGCATTCCTTGCTTAAATGAAAAGAAATTAGATGTTAGATTAAGAAAAGTATTTCTAGGTATTTTTGTTTAATTACACACATGGAACATGTTTGGCAGGGTCAATAATATTAATAAATAAACTAATGAATGAACCCTTTTTTAAAATTGGTATTTTTTATATGCAGTTGTGAGATTTTATTTTCTGCAAAAGATAAAAAGCAAGTACAGAACAAAAAGCAGGGCTTCTCTACCAGCAGGAAAAGCACTGTTAACAAATACCAAAATAAGTGAAAACTATATCAATTTGAAAAGTTTTTAATCGTTCGTAATCATCCAGGGTGTTTTAAATCATCTTCAAAGTCATCGCTTAAGGTAATAATGTGTACAACCTGGTTAAGTGCAAAGGTGTAATACGTAAATTTGTCCCTAACATCCCTCCTGGTATGCTAAAGGCCTCTGTCAAAAAATAAATAATGCGATCTAACTTACTTCCAAAACATGGGGGATGCTCATTAAATATGCTAACACGTTTTGGAACACATTTTAAGCTGTGTCTTCACGTCTTATTTCGTTTAACAATATTACATGCTGCTGTTCCCCTGATAGTTGTGAGCTTTTCTTTCTTTCTTTTTTATCTCTAGGCACCTTGTGATATTCTATTAGATATTTTAAACCTTTTTCATTTTTTTACGGTAAATATTTAAAGAAACAGAGGGCCTAAAAGAAAAAGTTGAATTTAGAACTTCTCTTTATATCTAATAAAAATTTTACCCTTTTCTTTTCCAGAGAATTCTCCATTTCCATCAGGTTTTTATGTAGAACACTCTAAAATGTCTAGGGTCTAGTGGGAGGAAGTGGTCAATGGGGTAAAGCGATCATATCAAATAAATGACTGTAGCTTGGAAATAAATGTTCGTATGAATATATATATATTTATTTTATTTTTCAGTTTAGCAATTAGGAACTACATTCTGGATTCAAAGATTTACTACTGGAAATAATTTATTTGGTGAAAAAATTCGTTTTTTGTGCATTTGAAACATTTAAAAATCAGAACACTTCTTTCAACTTCTCTGGGAAATTTTGTTTTTTAGGATTTGGAATAGATTGGCTGCACAGGAAGCTTCCTACATGTCTCAAAAGAACATTTACTCAATAGCAACTAGCTGTATTTATTTTCTACGATGTTTTAGAACAATTTAAGCAAGGTGAGGTAAAGTGGTCATATGATTAAGCAAAATACCAAAAGAATAGTTGGCGTCAAACAGATCGAACGTAAGCAGTCAAAATGATTGATAAGTCCAAGTTTAGCTTGTATTTTTAGGAGTCTTCTTTCTCATTTCTTCCTCTGATGCACTTGCATAAGATTCGTACCAGATAGATTGTTTGAACCTTGCATCTTTAATAAACTTACAGTAAAAGTAGTTTCCAGGAATCGCTACAACTACTATTTTTTTGTACATCACACTACTCACTACTTTGTTTTCTTAAAGTAACGCTTTACCCTATACAAGGGACAAAAAATGTAGCGACTATAGTAGTTTTGCTACATGTAGCGCGCTACTTTCATCCACTAAGTATAATTTATTTATCCATAAGTTTAAGAAATTGCAAATTCGCTCCAAAGCTGGGAAAGTTACAAGTTTGGTACAAAGACAGAAAAAGTGTCTTCGATAAAGATAAACATTGGATAAAAATTGAGAAAAAAATATTGTTCAAAAAGTGAAAAATGATGACAATAACTGTGTCATACTGTAACAGAACAGACAATTAGCCACTGGTAAAAAATTGGAATTAGTCTATGCATAAAAATGTTTTTCCGAAGTACAGTATTGCTACAAATGATTCATTCTTTTTCAAAACGCTAGGTACATATCTACAAAAGTATTGCACGCACCAACGATGGGGAATGCTTGAAAATAATCACAAACTCATCAAGATTCGGAAATGTGGTTGGTAATACAAGTGCGATATTTGTTAAAGGACGACAAAAGAGAAAAAGCTGTTTATGTATGGATGTAGTATCCTGGTAGCGTCCAGTGTCATTTCTGAAGCATGGATGAATGCTATCCTTCAGTTCTTTTAACGCTTTTGGTGGTGGAGGTACATAAAGAAGATCTTTAATGTATCCCCAAAGTACTGCAAGAATAGATAAACACCACGCATATTGTAACCATTGAGAAGGAATACTAATGGAGGGAGCGACAGCAAATGTCTCAATGAGATAAGCTTGGCACATGATGTTTCCCAGGTCAGGTGACTAGTTTGGCTGGGAAGTTGTCGCGTTTTGGCATGCAATCGCTCTTTTGGCTTTAAACATTTTTCATACGACGGCGCTAACTATGATGTCGGGGCTACAAATCAGAGCTGAGCAGTTGTAGAAAAAATAACAGACTCTGGCTCCCACTCCTTTACCCAAAACACATTCTGACTACGATTTCAACTCGGAGTTTAAAAGCCGTCGGACTCTGACTCTTTGCATCAAAATCAGTCCGGCTCAGAGTCCGACTACGCAGCCCTGCTACAAATTAGGGATGCGGAGTTGGAAGTAAAATGACCAACTCCGAGAATTTAGAGCATTCGACTCCGACTATTTTACTTAAAAATCAGTCCGACTCCACCAGCCCTGCTACGAATTAGGGTTGTGGAGTCGAAGGAAAATGACCGACTCCGACTCGGGGAACTTTAGAGCCTTCAACTCCGACTCCGACTCCTTTACGCAAAAAGCAGTCCGACTCAGATTTTGACTTGGAGTTTCAAAACATTTGATCTCTGACTCCGACTCTTTAACTCCAAAATCAGTCCGACTCCGACTCCGCAGTCCTGCAGCAAATTAGGGTTGCGGAGTCGAAAGAAAAAGAACCGACTCCAACTCAGAGAATTTTAGAGCCTTTTTTGACTCCGACTCCAACTCTTTCATTCCAAAAGCAATCCGACTCCGAATTCAGCTCGGGAGTTTCAAAATCTTCAAACTCTGGCTCCGACCATTTTACTTCAAACTCAGTCTGACTCCAACTCCGGGAATTTTAGAGCCGACTCTGATTCCGAACACGCGAAACTAGCAATCAGTAGTTGTACACCAAGCTTACCAAAGTAGCAAATACTATGCAGTGCAAGTCTTTTAATAAGGACTGATTTCGGATGAATAGTATTTTAAATTGTGTTTCAGCACATAATGTGAAGATTTGTTTGGTTTGTTGATTTTATTATCTTGAATTTCGACTCTAAAACGTTGATTGTTTATCAGAAGGTTTTTAGAATGTGTCTTTCTTCCTGTTTTAACTGTCGACGTAAATAAATATGCAACAGTTATTAGCATTACTAATTTATATATAATGTTTACAAACATTCTCTTGTGGATCGAGGCACTGTGAAAATTAAAAGTATCTCTTTATTTTGGTAAAGTCTGCCCGTCTCTGTTCAGTTCAAATTAATATGAATTGTGAAAAAATATCGTCTGCTTCCAGGAAGCAATATTACTTAAAAAAATTTAAGCCAAGCAAGAAGAAAAGAAAGTAGAATTATTCAACTGCCCAATTTTTTAATTCGTCGTCTGCGTAAATTTATTTTTATTATGTTTTGGAAACATGTTTTAATAAATAAGAGTATGTTATTTTTTCCGAGAACATTAGATCGACCAATTGTGTTGTGAGTAAGCGAAAGTTTTCAGCCTGAATTATTGTGATGAGTTTTTATGTTGTTCATCGTTATAGTTAAACTGAGCGCGCGTGTGTGTGTGTGTTTTTTTTTTTTAAATAGTACTGAAACTTTCTCAATAAGAATTATTAGAAGATTAACAGAGTTTTGAGCAATGTTCAAAGATAAGTTCTAAAAGGTATCGTTTCTGATTATTGTTACTGGCATAGGCAACGCCGCGAACCTTTTTCCAGTTTTAAATAATAACGAATACAATAACAGATACCTATCATTTGGACTCCCCCCTCTCCCCTTCTTCCCGGATTTTAAAATATAAAGTAACTGCTTTTTTCATGTATTTTGATGTTTATTCCTTGTAATGACGGGTATATAGAAATATAGTTTAAAATGTTTTGTTATTGACTGAAAATTTATGGATTCTTATGTCTTGTAATCAATATTTCGAAATTATTTCATACCTAGGCATACTAATATTTAAATTCAATCAAATCTAAAACTTGTTTTAAGCGCATCAACTGTTCACAGGAGCTTGGCGAGAAGCTACTCGCCAACAAAGCAAATGTACACAAAATACTTGAGAGCCGTTAAATTAATTAATAGTTATGTAGAATGTTTTATTACATTTATAGGTAAAATCAGTACAAAAACTCAAAAATTATAGACATTTGTGGGATGTGTACTCGTTGAATGCATAGATAAGGTTTTTTTTATTTAGAAGTAAAAAAAACATTCGTACATACCTGTGAAAAGTTACTGGACCTTCTGGTGTGTCTTTTTTTTCAGTTTATAATACTACAATACTGCACTAATGCTATAAATCTAATTTTTCCCTTCTACAGTTAATTTTTTTTTTATCATTCATGGCTTTAGCTAATGAAAACTTCTTCAGCGGTTATATTGCTGCCCAGGTCACATGGTACTGTTGCCGTATCGGGATAGTAGGGTTGCACTCTCTCCATCTATTCCTTCTCAATGATTGTAACACACACAAAAAAACGCTTTTCTTGCTTTGTCGCCATATTCAAAATACTACACTTGTATTACCACTTTGTTAACTCAATAGGGTTGTTTCCCATTTTTCAAAATTATTATTTTCTATAAGAGCAATTGTCAAAAACATGGGGTTTAATTTTGACTGATTTTCTATCTTGAAACATTTATTTTAAAAGACGTTCAGTGGTTGTTTTCATTTTCGCTGCTTGCGTCACAAATGAACAAGTCACTAAGGTTACCAGTATAAAGTTTCAGGACATTATCAAACTTCGCCGAATGAATATATTATTTAACTAACAATTCTCGTTCTGCTAATAATTGTTCGCAGTGAAAAATCACTAAAAGGCGCTATCTTGCCAGAATAGACAACCACGAGCTCCAATTCAAGATGGTTTTCTTCACTTGTGACGCTATACGATGAAGCCTTTTGTTTTAGAAATCGGACATTAAAAAAAAACTAATTAAAAAATTAAATGTTGGGGGGGAAAAAAAGGTATTTTCTGGCTCCATGCTATTTTCTTTTTTTCCTTTGCAGAGTTGTTTGGTTTAAACCACGTTGGTTTAAACCATGGTTTAAATCAATTAGTTTTTTTTTTTAAACCATGCGGTTTTTTTTTTTAATTTATTTTTAAAAAAAGCCAAAAAAAAATCCATTTTACAGGTTTACATTGATTTCCCCACACATATTGAAAAATATAAAATTCCATTTATGCTAAGTTCCTAGCTAAAAGTTGCAGAGATAAATACTAAAATTGCAAAGTTGCGTTTTTAAAATGTATTACCAGCTTTAATCGAAAAAAAATATTAATATATTTTTTATTCCATATATGTGCCATAAAGCAGATTTCAGTCAACTTCCATCATTATGCTTAATTTGCATGATTAGTTAAGATTTACTAAGGATTGAATCTTTTATTGTGGATGCAATCCATTATATTGCTCACTCCTGTTGCAGGGGTGTGACATTTTTGCCCATTTATTTGCACTTTCCTGGAATTTTAACTTTGACTTCTAAGGTAATCAACAGTATAACTTAATTGTTTGCACCTAAAAATTAAGATTTGTTCTGAGGTGAACACAACTAATATTTTTTGAATCAAAATTTTTAAAAAAAGTTTATACTTCACGTATATAACGTTTTTGACAAAAAACATTTCTTGAAATATAATTTGCTACACATTTATTTGTTCTAAAGAGTTTGCATTTAATATTTTTTTAAACTTCAGTGTTGGATGCAACATGTATGCCAGTAAATAAGCTGTAATTTAAGCCATGTTACACCAGTTTTTGTATTTTTGATTTGGTTCTTTGTTTTAGCGATAGTCGATATCTTTTCCAAGACTTTCCAAAATAAGAACGGAGTCGAATATAGAGCAGAACTTTTTTTTTAAACTTTGTCAGTACAACAGCAATCGATTTTTTGACTGTTCAATCATGTACTGTTGTACATTTTGCTTTACTTCAATATTTGCGACATTGTGTATATAAAAATCAACATTATGTAAGATCAGAGAGAAAAAATATGAAAATTGTTCTTTTGAAAAGCTTATTAAAAGAACTAAATTATGCATTAAAAGATTATGCTTAAAAATATAACTTTTACCTTTATTCGATAATTATTCATATTATGTTGGTTTTATAAAGTTTTTTTTCTTGGATCTTCATTATATTTTATCTTAACCCGCATCACAACCACTTCTTGAAGTATTTCGTATCATAAAGGGTCTATATATACATGCATACTAATAAGTTAATCAAGTCAAACATTTCAATCAATATTCCCCCGCAGAAAGCTATTTTAATTATTTAATTTAGTTACAAGATTTTGTTCTTATCTCTTTAACTGATCAAGAAATTAGGTATAATGTGACTACTGAATAACTGTTAATTACATGGAACCTTAATTACCTTCCGAAAATTAATTGTTTTTCTCGCAAATAGTATTTAAACCAACAAAAACCCGGTTTAAACCAAAAAAACCTGGTTTAAACCAAAAAAAAAACGGGGGTTTTTTTTGGTTTTTTTCAAAAAAAAAACGTTTTTTTTACCAACCCTGTTCCTTTGCTTATTCCATTATCTTCAGTGAACTTGTACATTTGACTGCAGAAAACACCACCATTCCACATCTTGATGAGTTTGTGGTTCTTCTCATATATTGTTCATCGTTGTGCATGAAATATTTTAAGATACATAGTGCTTTGAGAACGAATGAATCGTTTGTACGAACCCTATATTTCAAATGTTAGTTCTGCTGTTGAAAATGAGTCTCAAAGAATAGATGAGATCGATTTATTTGATAAGAATAGGGTTGTTTCTGAAATTTTAAAAGTATTTTTTTCTGAAAGAGCATGCTTAAAACATGAGATTCAACCGTTTTTTAAATAATTTGACAAAGTTTAATACTTTTAAACAATTATTTTAATCGTTGCGCAGATTGAAATTCATTTTTTGCGCTTCTGCACATGACATCGCTAGTGATGAAATGCCATTCACTGATGCCATTAGCGCAGAGCGCAAATTATTATAACTTGGCAACACGGTTGACAGCAAAGCGTTAACATTTAGCGCGGCAATGGAGTAGAACGCCAAAGCACATCACTTCTGTCGTCATAAAGACCACGCCATATTTCCAAAATCGGACATTAAAAAAATTAAATAAAAAATAACTGTTAGGAAAATAAAAGTTTTTTTTTTTCTTTTTTTTTTTTTTTTTTTGCTTATTCTACGAATTTCAGTGACTAAAAGTAGATTGAAGGAAACAACCCCATTTAACGCATAATGAAGGAATGAAAATGAATGAGTAAAATTGCTTGTCGAAAGCGCATTCCACATAAAAAAGACGATATGCGGCTCTCATGTGATCTTTTTATGGTAACTATCAAAAATAAAAATAACAAGATGTGACAAGATTGTGGAATAAATGTGAATATACAGATGAGGGTATTTCGCATGATAAATGGCCGAAAATTTCCGGCCACCTCCAAGCGCGCGTGGAAAAGTTACATAGCGAAACTGAAATAGAAGGTACGAAAAATCAAATCGGAGAGAACGGGGTGGTAAGAGGCGAAAACAAAAGAAAATTTCTTACTTGCTTATGGAGCATAAAAGTAAAAATTTCCATGTCTTTCTCGGGAATGAATTATATTTTAATGTCACGAAATTTCCGTCAGTATATTTATTTCTTATGTGTTTCATTTTATTTCTTATCATTATTTTCAATTCGATGTGTTTTATTTCCATAAGGTTTAATAAGAGATAATGGGGCAGTTTCCTTCAGTCAAAAGTACTACTTTTAGTCCTTGAAATGGATAGAATGAACAAAAAAAATAACATGGACCCAGAAAATACTTTCATTTTCCCAACAGTTTTTTTATAATTAATTTTTTTTAAACGTCCGATTTTTCAAACAAGGCGTGGTCTTGATGACGTCACAAATAATGCACTTTGCCGCATCTTTCTACTACGTTTCCACGTTATGATAATCAAGCAGCGAATTAAATATTGCGCTCTACGCTTGCTATCAACCATATCGTTGCCAATACACGTGAGTAAAGATGCGAATTAAATATTTTGCACTGTGAATGGCAACACTGAATGGCATTTTATCATTTGTGATGTCATTGGCGGTGATGTCCGTAAACAATGAAAGCGCTCCGATATAAGTAATTTTTTTTTAAATATTAAACGTAAGCAAATTTATTAAAAAAATGTTTAGATCCTATGTTTTTAAGCATGCTCTTTCAGAAAAAAATACTTTTAAAATTTTGGAAACGACCCCATTATACGTGTAATATTCAGTACACTTTCCCATACAAGTTCCAGCAATTATTGGGTACACTTCAGTTGCTAACTATGTTACTATTCAAAAAGAATCTCAGTATTTAAATCGATGAAACATGTTACAAATCAACAATTTTTCAATAATTTAGACACCATTCAATAATTTAGTGCACCATTTTCTTCAGTAAGGCGTGCATAGTGTTGTTATTGCCCACTACTATTCTTACCTTGTTGAAGTTATCAACAAAAGAAGTAATAAACATGAACGCAAAAACCTAACGCGTATGTCTATGTCTATGATTCAGAGAAGTAATTAACAATGATAATTCACATAATAGAAAAGGAAATGAATGATCTCCGTCAATTGAAACAAAGAAAATCGGAAGTCTTTACGAATTTGAAGTTTTACATCAACGGCGAAACATCGATGTTTTAAGCATCGACATTACTGGTACATCGACAAAAATTGATCGCTGTTCTGAAGAGTCGTTTTTTTCCCCCTCATACTTGCGTAGTAACTTCTAGCTTGGTAGTGCCGTGTTAAATAATCTGTTGCTTTAGCTTGCCAACGGGGCGGGAAACTGGAAGCGAAAATAGATCTCTTCATTTTATAACACATAAGATAAGCAAGAACGTACAAGTGTTTAATTCTCGCACGATCTCGCTATCCCTATTACAAAATGAAGTAGTCCGTTTCTTCTTCCAGTTCATCCGCCATCTCTCCGTGGTCAAGGCATAATACTATTGAACTGTCAAAACACGGTAAAAACAAATTCGAGCAAATAAAAATCTCTTACTCTTTCAGTCGATCCATTGAATTTAAATTGATTTTTTTCAAAAAAGGAATGAGTACCTAAATTCAGTACATTTAAAGTATTCACAAAAAAATACTTAACAAATAGATACTTAGGCGATGTTTTATGTTTTCCAATTGACTGATACAGATTTTCAAGCACAAATTATTAATAACAGCCGTTATATTTAAATCTTTTATTTTCAATCACTATTGAGGAAGAGGGAACACATATCAGAGGGAACACATACAGTGGCTCCCAAAAGTCTTCGTACACCTACGACTTTCAATGAAATAGGCCCCAAATCATTGGTTAGAATTAATATTTCGGAATAGGTACTTAATTATAAGATCTATGATCAATTTTTAACAAAACTGCATGAAAAGTTTTCAAAAAATATTAAAACTTAATTTTTTAAAAATCAAAAACCGAAAAGTGCCGGAAATTTTATCTCACAAAAGTCTTCGTACACTTTATAAAATGTCTATATATTAATGAATAATCTAACTTTTGATTAAGTGGTTAATAAGTAGAATATCATACAGTAATCATAACACCTTTTAAATGTCTGGGAATAGATTTCATTCTTTTTCTTTCTTTTTTTAGCGTAATTTCTGAGTAAGTGTTCTACCACACTTCGAGTATTATTATTTCTAGCTCTATTTTCGTTTTAAAGCCTATTTTCGTAATCTAGCCTCCAGATATCTCTAAATACGTTACATTAAGTTACAATCTGGAGTTTGATTTGGTATTTTCTAAACTTTAGGACAATTTTCGAGGCACTAGACGCAAACGTTAAAAACCGTTTGCTTCTTATCGTTATCTTGATAAAAAAACAAAATTGTTTCCAATAACCAAATTTTTGGCTAAGAGTTCAAAATTGGTTTTTAAAATATTTAAAGGAACAGCACAATTCATTATTCCATCAAAAAAGTACAAACTACCAAGTCCTGATGCTGATATGCACCCTCACACTAAAACACCTTCACAGTCCTGATTAACTGATCCAACTAAGTTTTTAAGATTAAGTTCCTAATTTTTTCTTCTACTTACAGTTATACAACAATTTAACCAAAAATGATGAATTACTTTTTATCTGTAAGTAAGACATGATTCTAAACTGTTTTTAGCTTATTTATCAATGATTTTGGGACGAAAAGCGTAAGCTTTCCGTTTTTCGCACGACCAAGAAAATTTCTGCGGGAAGAGGTCCCATTTAATCCAGCTAATCAAAGAACTTGGCGAACAATTTTAGGTGAAAATTAAATGTAAAATGTTTCATTTAACCCTGCAGAAACTTTTACAGTACTCAAATGTGTATTTTTCATAAATTTTTTAACTTTAAATCTACAATCACGTTTTGTCAACTTAGCCGGTTGACCTTTTCTTACCTTGTTTTCGGTCCGATTTCTTTCTTTAAAGCATTTTATCAAGCACTTTACTATACAAACAAATAAATTAACTAATTTAGAGACATTTCAAACCAATTTACCACTGCTGTGGGAAAAAAATTCAAATTTTAATGGCGTTTGCGGTTTTTTACGAATACCAGTCATTTTATAGTAAAAAGCAATATATTATGGAATAAATAAACAAAAAATTAAAGCCAAATGACTTATAAGGGTCAACACAATGCAAAAATACTAATAAAACGGCATATGATAATTTTAATCGTGAATTCATTCGAAAATATTGGAGTGTACAATGACTTTTGTGGCGTGTTATTTCTCTGTCTCTTCGTTTTCTGACCCATTTCAAAAAGAAGATCCGTCAATATTTTGAAAAATCCAATGGGTTGCATTTAGAATGACATAGGAATGATGTGAAAAAATATTGGACTTTATATTCGTATTCAGTTTTGAGTTATTTTGGTTTTACTAAAAAATTTCAAAGTGTACGAAAACTTTTGGGAGTCACTGTAGGCTAAAAATGTACAGCCTTGAGCAAAGAAGAGACCGAGGGGACATGATTCAGTTGTTTAAATTTATTAAAATGAAAGATGTTACGGGGCTGAAGTTTAGCACTGAAAACAGGACAAGGGGTCATTGTTTTAAGCTATTTAAATCTGAGGCTAACATGGATATTAGGAAAAGTAATTATTATAGCTGGGTAGTGGAGCCTTGGAACAACTTACCGGAAGAGGTGGTAATGAGCACGAGAGTAGATAGTTTTAAGAGGGTCATTGATCTTCACTGGGGATTGTAAATTGACTAGGACCAGTCTAGCTGGACCCAGAGCCTGATGTTGGTCGTCACTTTTGCATTTGTATTTGTATCAAGGGACATCATATCAAGTTAATGGCAGTCGGAAAAAAAAAATTTTGAGACTATCCTAACATGAAGTCAAAAAATAGTATCGAAACTCATGCGATTTTCAGTGATCAGCGTTCGTTTTGAGTAAATTTATAAAAGTTATTAGATGAAGAGTTAAAAGTATACGATTCAAAAGAACAGGTTCGCATAGCACTAGAATTCAATTTCAGTTCTTCATTCGGAGAGAGAGTTACAATTACTCTATTCCTTCTCCACCTCAATGACAATCTATCAAAGGAAGTCTCAGTTCGTGTCCGATTGCTGCTAGCATGGAATTAAAAAAATATAATAATAGTAATAACATTGAAACGTGCGCTTTCACCTGCTAAGATGTCTCGAAAGCTTTTAGTAAAGAAATGTTTTAGTAAGGGGTCGTACACACATGATGTAACGCTTTTGATGGGGGGGGGGGGAGTTCATGAAACTGAAACAGTTTGTAACAGAGGAGGGAGGGAATAAAAAGAAATGTTCCATCACTCATTTTAAAACAATATGCTAATGTAGTGTGGCGTTGTGACACGTGACAAGAGTAAGGGGGTCGTATATGCTAGAATAAAACTGTGATATCATTTATAGACAACCCCTAAATACACAATTGCCTCCCGTTTTGTCGTAGAATGCGATATAAAAAGATAAGAACACTGCAGATTACACGAAATTTAATTTTCTTCTATTAAAATCCAATAAAAAGTATCGAAATCTTAAGCAGAAATTAAAGAATCTTAATGTATCTCTTTTTGTTGCTGTTATTTCAAACAGAAAATCCAAAGCCCCAGAAAAAGAAGTGATGGTTTTAAAAACTATATAGTTAGAAGGCCGTTATCTAGTTCCAAAATCACCATGGCAACACGTTATTGACCAGTCTTCCGAATATATATATATATATATATATATATATATATTTTTTTTTCAATCTTTTCACCGGTGTCTTTCCTTTATAGCTTTTCAGACGATAAAATTTTGGTGGATTTTTTGAACAATGCGTGTATCTGAATTCGACTTTTATTCCATGGTAATAAAAGAGTTTTAATGACAGATTTCAGTGATCGATGAGCGACGAGAGAGAGAGAGAAAACAAAAGAGTATGTAACTGTAAAAATCGTACCGGAGAATTTAATTAAAAATCGAAGATTTAGTGTTTGAAAGATTTGGCATAACATAGGAGTTGAAATTGACAATTATTTACTAAGTAAAAGTTATTGAGCATAACTTGCATTAAAATCAATTTATGTCACATTTGCTTCAGTTTTCAATTAAAATATTCTGTTCTTCACAAGAAACGCACGTTGTTAATCGCCGTCGTAGAGATTTGACTGAAACGACGAAATCGTCAATCTGCTTATCTTTTCCCCTAGTTTTTGAACAGTTCAAGTATTACATTTTATTTTGCCAACAAAATACCATTTACCAACTTTACCATTTAAAACTTTACGAAACAAAGATTAGAAAAAAAAAATTGCAACAAGCCCATTTATCTAGTTTTCTATTTCTTGAAATAGAGCAAAAATGTCATACAGCACTGGTGCCCAACCTACGGACCGTGAAGTTGATCTATTGGGGGTCTTCACGATATTTAGGGGGTGCACCTTTGCTCTTAGGGGGGCACCCCTGTTTTAACCCTAAACGACTAGTTTTTCAAAAATACCTATTCTGAACGTTTTGAAAGCAAATTAAATTTGTTACAATATGAATCTAGAACTATCTTTTTAGACCCAATAGTTTCCGCTTAACGGTAAATTTAGTTTAACGTTTTATTCTTTCAACGTGCATTCTGAAACAATCTAGTTAGATTTTTTTTTCTTTTAATTTAAAAACCTTAATAGTAAAAATTCTGCACTAACAAACATGATCCAAACAAAGTTTTATATATATATATATATATATATATATATATATATATATATATATATATATATATAGATGTGTGCGTTCGAAACCAAGAAATGTTACGAAATAGCTTCTGGTATACGTAAGCTCGTTTAATTCTGACGAACTTCTTGTCAAAAGTACGTCTTTGAGACTACTTTTATACTGTACATCCCTTCCGTCAAAACAACTTTTAAATATATTACCTTTTGCTTCTAAAGCTTTAGAAGTTCTACGCTTCTGAAAGAAATTACATTTTTTGAAGCACTTGAAATACTTCCTTACTACAGTAAATTAGTTGTCTCCTGAACAGAAATTCGTTAAACATCTCACAAAGTCGTTTTCATTTTTCGTTATTTGTAACTTACTTTTCAAATCATCCTTTCACTTAAATTACTGCACTTTTTAATTTAAAAGTTCTTATACAAAGAAATTGATGTTTCACTTTAACGTCTGATGTACGTAAAGCAATTAAATGCTAATCGATGCCCAAATACCTCGGATGAAGAAATATTTTTATAATTTCGTTTCCTTAACTTTAAAACTGCAGTTTAAGAGTTTCTACATGTATATTTATTCAACCGATACAAAATTAAAAAAGACTTTTATGGAGAAAAATGCTCTAATGAAAAAAGCAATCGAAAGCAATCGATATGGAAGGTGATGGACGTGGAACTGTATTTTTTTTTCTTTTGAAGTAGTAAGGATAACTTTTATATCAATTTTAAAGTGAAATTCCTAAAAAAACAAACGACTTTTTTCAAAACATGTTCTACATTTACTAAACTAATTTTCATCTGAAATTAAACTGCAATAAATGTGTTTCCATTAAAAACCTATGTAAAAATAGTATTATTTTTGTTGCTAAACATCAGCGACTTCTAATATTGATTGAAAGAATATGATTTTGAATTATGTTTTTAGCTTCAAAAACTATTCCATTCAGAAAAATGGTAAATGATTCATGCAGTTTGTTTGTAAAAACTTTTCCATGTGTTTTTTCCCCTATTAATTATGCTGCTTTCCTCAGACCGTGGGACGTGGCACTGGGACGGAAGAGCACCTCATTACCATTCTGGTACTGATTTTGGGGGAAATATTTCCCTTTCACACCTAATTCGTTTTAACTTATGTATCTGGAAAAAACAAAATCCTCCCGTCAACAGCAGTTGTCTGATGCACAGGGCCGCAGAGAGCCAAAGCGGGCACCTTGTCAGTTATGTTACCGGGTCCCTCCTGCCCCCCCCCCCAAAAAAAAAGGAAGAAAAAAGGAAAAGAATTGGGGGAAAAGAAAAATGGGGGGAGAAAACTAAACGGGAAAAATAAGAAAAAAACAGGGGAGGGGGAGAAAAATCAAAACTGTTTACTAGAAAGCAATAACTCTATTTTGAGTGCCACAACAGTAAATATCAAAAGAGTAAATTTTACTTAACCTTTACGTTTTCTCTTATTTGGAGTCCCTCCCCCCTCCTTTTTCTTTCTTTCTTTCTTTTTTTTTTCCTTTTTTCGTTTCCTTTCTTTCTTTTTTTTTTGTGTCAGTATCGCCGGGTTCCCCCCAAGGCCCGGGTCCCTAGTTTCCGACTAGGCTGACATGGCCTCTCGTCGGGCCTTCTTCCGTCATGGCCTCTCGTCGGGCCAGAAATCTTTCTCACTCTTACAAAAAAGTGTTAACGCATAATATGAGACGGAGAAAAGTAAAACTGCATTACGCATAAGTACTAATGCCATAGGGGGGGGGGGTGATTTTCGTTCAACGCATGATTTCAGTTAAATGTAAGTTAGATTTTAAGTATTATTATGTTATGCTATTTTGTCGTTATCATTTTAAAGCTGAAACTATATAAAATTTATTCCTTATTTTCGAAATACGAAACGCAACTTCTTGACGTATGCGCGAACGAACTCGAACAGCAAAGCCCAATGTATGACGCTCTCAAGAAACTTATAGCTGGTGTAATTCACTATTTTATATTAGACTAGCTGCGTCGCCCGGCTTTGCCCGATCTACTTTGAAAATAAAAACTGTGTCAAGTGACGTATATTCAGCAATCAGGCTTAAACAAAAGAAAAAAAAAACATCATGCAAAATTTCCCCTCCAAACAATGATGACAGATATTAAAATATTTTTAAGATATTTAAATGAGAAAGTAAGATATTTAAATGAGAAAGATGGATTTAAAAAGCGTAACCATGGAAACACAAAGTATAATAAGTTTAAGAATTGAAAATGAGAAAAATGGAAATAAACAATGGATTCAAAAAGCGTTACCGTGGAAACGGAAAATAAAATGGTTAAAAACTTGTATAGAGAACAGATTTTTGAACTTCATTCAATTCGCTTGTAACTTTTTTCTAAAGGAGATAGAAAGTTAAACTTTCGACCATAGGTCGGGTTAGATTTGGAGTAAAAAAAAGCCGCTCTTTTCAGTTTTGTGAAAAAAAAAAACTGTCGGACACTTTTTATTTTCACAAAATACTTCACTTTTTATTGATAGATTTAATGAAGAAAGTAGTTCCTAAATTTCAGCTAAGCCTAAAAAAATTCGAGCTAAAAATGCAAATAACTCCCGTAGTAATTTAGATCATTGAAACAAATTGCGTAGAACGCGGAAAGTTCTACTATTTCCAACGATATATAATATTAATATGTGCAAGTAATTTTTCACCCCCATAATCGGGAATTTATGAAAAAATGGGGCCTAAATTGGAATAAAAAAAAGAACTAATTATCGAATTTTTTTTCGACCTGGTCTGCAAACCTTTTCAGGACTTAAAGGAACAAACTGAAAATTTCATCGAAATCGGCCGGGTAGTTTTGTGAGTTCAAACACACAGACGCTTTTTGGGGACTTCATTTTATACTACAAGAGATATATGAGCTAGATGGGTTATTTTTATTGGCAAGATTTTATCCTGCTAATGAGAATGATTTTTCTAATGTTTACTAGAAAATCGCCCGTCAAGATATGACGGGTGAAAATTGCTGCTACATTTGAACGAAGCAATTGCCTGTTTGGTGATATTTTGAGACTTGAAATTTTAGTGGATTAAGCCTAAACTCCAGTAGATAGCGCTCATTGTTTTCCACTTTTTCGTTTCTTCATTTCCCTGAAATGACAGTCTTACCAGTAAAACAGTTAAGCGGCCGGATCCAGTTCGACCTTGTCACAATAAAACCTTTCCCTCCATGTTAAACATTACCAAAACGCATTATCAAATTATCATGCCGTGGCGCGAGCTTCATTGTTGATGACGTCAAGAGAGTTACTCGATCATTGGCTATAATATATATATGAGGATAGTGACGAAAACGTTTTTTAAACTTTTCTCAAGCAAATGCAGATTTAGTTAGCCATGATGAAATTTGCTTCACGAATTCAGTTATATTACCAAGCAGCAATGAGTTCATAACGCTCTTCAAATGTCACGTTATTTGAAGCTTTTGCCTGAGTGAATTATTAGTCATGTGTGTACCTGAAGGAAGGGGAATGGTTGGTTATGGGTGGTTTACGTCATTTTCTTAATTAATTGTTCCTCTCCTCAAATTAACAGCACTTACAGCTAGTTTTTAATATTTGTTCTTTTTTTGTGTAATCGACGGTTAAGAATGAATATGAGTTTTGTTTCATGCCTCAGCAGAAACTGCTTGTAAAAATTCCAAGAGTTTAAAGCAGGATCGAATTAAAACCTACTACACTGTTAAAAAAATTTCCTGAAAATAACGGAGAAAGTACCGGCAGCAAAGTTGCCGTAAATATTACGTTTACGTTCAATGACTTTCCGTGATTTAACAGAAGTTCCATTTCTTATTTCTCCGTAGTTAAAGTTTTCCGTTTATAAATTTCCCGTGACTAAACGAAAATTCCATTTCTTATTTTTCCGTTCATTTACGATCTTTCTGTGTTTTAACAGAATTTACGTTCCTTATTTTTTCATTGTGATATTTTTTCCATTTCTCACTTTCCCGTATTTAAGTAAAAAGATTTTATTTTCAAAAAAATATTTAAAAAGTTATGTCAAATATTGACTTTTCATTTCATCAAAAAAATTTAGTTAGTTAAAATGATATATAATACAGATATAGTTAACTTTCTAAAATTATTACTTTTTTTTATTTCCATTTGTTACTCAAAGATTTTTTAAATTAACAACTGGACAGAGAACTTACCTAACATAACTTCTACTCCGAGCATCCGTGACCAAAACTTTTTATATCAACTTCAGATGAATCAAATTAATCAAATAGTACTAGCAGAAAAATTGATGGATTTGAATATGACACCAATTATCCCTGCTGATACTGTTCGATATTCCCTTCCTCGTACAGTGTCTGGGGTGGCATGGAAAAACATACATAAAAAATATGATATTTTTATTTGCAGAATATGTCAAATGAAATACTATTAAAAGCAGGTTGACGTTATCATTTAATAATATACCTGATAGAGAGTACCGCATATCTATTGTATTTAAAAACAGAATCATTGACATGCACGTGAAGAATTTTTGATTCAGATGCTGCATGCCCTCCCCCCCCCCCCCAACGATATCCCAATTTTTCACTCATTGGAATCGCAACATAGATTTTCAGTACATAATCATCATACTTAAGCATATCAATATCAATCAGTTCGTTTTACCTGAACTGTTTTTCCAAGAAACTTGCAATAATCTCAAATAAGTTGTTGGATAAGAGCCTAACAAATTGAATTAAGTACTTATTGTTGCCAAAACTTTCATTGTATTTTCAAAGATCATTAATACACCTTTATTTAGAGATTTAAAATAGTGACTTTCAGCATTCCAAACTGTGATGCGAAACCCCCCCCCCCCCCCAAAAAAAAAAAAAAACTAAGTGATTTTTCCTATCTTGCTCGCACACCTCTCCGGTAGATACGGCATTTAGCGTTAATGACTTTCAAGAATGCAATGCGTTAGAGCAATAAAAAATAACTTTATAATAGTTCAATAAATTCTAAATAAGCTAACATCGGAATTCTATCAAATGCATATTAACAAGAAAAATACATTTGTATATTAACATGTACAAAGATATTCAACAATACTTACATGTGACCAGCGGTGCTAAATTTAAGTATCTCCATTGCATCTGGATACAAGTAATCCAATAAATAGCCTTTATTTGAAATGGATAACACGAGATCCTAAAACTATTCTCATCGCTCTAGAACACACAATATGACTAACGAATAGAATTGTTCAAAGTAGTGAGCAAAATATTAAAACCACAAGGATATTCTAATACTGACTCAGTAAAACCCACATCAAATCACCAAGACGATCAAAACACATCTGCCAGTCTAAAAATGGCGCCGACATTTTTCCAAACCTACAAAGCTCAAAAGCGTACAAACAATTTTGACATACGAGTACTGTTACTCTCCAGACATGAAATAGCAAGCTATCAATTTTGTCTACAGCAACGGAGTTGTTATTCTAAATATGCTTTTAATTAGCAAAATGTAAAAGTGCGAATTATAAGCACTATCAAAAGTGATGTTTATCATGACTTGAAGGCTAATCAGAGCGAAGTACAGCACAGCGGCAACCCTAGAAATGGAAAAATTCTGTTTTCGTTACTTCTTTTCGTGATGTTTCTGTTATTATAAGGAAAAAATACGTTTTGAAGCATTACGGAAATATTCTGTTAAAATCAGTCAGAAAACCACCTGAATTTTCAGTTTTTTTTAACAGTGTAGGCAGAAGTTAAATAGATGAAGAAAAGCCAAAATTCTCAAGAGTTCTCTCAAGAGGACTTTTCAGGGAAAGAAAATGTGTTTAAAGGTAGGAACTTAAAACTTTTATTAGGTTTTACAATACAAGGTCAAAACTCATTCTTTAACACTAGGATTAAGGATGAGGATATTTGAGTATCCTGCTTTGGAATTGTCATACACAGATAGATTTCTGAGTCGATTCTTCCCTTTCGATAAAACCGTTTCCATAAACAGGATTAACGGACAGTCTCCGAAGCAAGACGAGTTTGACATGTAAGAAAGGCATCAAAACAGCTCAACAGTTTTCAAAACTTTTTCCACATGGTGTAAATTTTAATTAGTGAATTTTATTCATTAATTTTTTTACGAAATACCCTTTCTTTTATTTTATTTTAATATCGCTTTGTTTGATTCATTTATTTTTTAGTAAGGCAATTGACAGGTCTAAAGACGAAAAAAATTGGTTTAATATTTGCGAAACTTAAATATGAAAAGCCAAATATTCATTTGAAAATTGAATTCGCGCTCAATTTCTCAAATGTGTTAGTGAACTTAGAGTTTGAATCCCTTGTCTGAATCATAAAGTAACAGAACTTCTAAAGAAAACTCAAAATTATAACATCCTCAAGCTACAAAACCTAAACAAAATCAGCCAAAAATCAATAATTAATAAAAAGCTATAATATTTTCTTTGGTAAACTCTAGCAATTATATTAACTTGTATAACCCAGTCCGTTGTACGGTGTATTGTTTTCTCATTTATACAGATAGTAAATGAAATGTTCAAGGAAATAAAGAGAAAAGCTCTATCATTTTACAAGATAAATAACTTTATAATTCAATCTTAACTATTCCTAGCTACAAACGGAAAAAAATGCAATTCTTAACTAAATAACGAAGCGAACTCTTTCATCCTTCGGTAAACTTCGGACGCATCCAAGTGTTCCGTTTTTGATACCTTGGGGAATGGAATGAATCATAATTGATGAGGGAGCAATGTTTGGAATTCGAAACGAGGCGTGGGGCATTCATATTCCACCTGTCAGAGGAAAATTCGAAGTGCCTCGAAGATATAAATATTGACGGAGCTTCAAAGTGGCTCTTCGGAAAACTTAAACGAAATAAACGAAATTTCTTGGACAGTTTTACATTTTATCTTCAAATATCAATCAATCAATCTCTCTCTCTCTCTCTCTCTCTCTCTCTCTCTCTCTCTCTCTATATATATATATATATATATATATATATATATATATATATATATATATATATATATATATATACATATATCAGAGATTTTTTAGCACCTCTACAAGCATATTTTCCTATTGGAAAACAACAGGAATATACTTTAAAAATTTGGCTAATCCATGCTTTAAGTTTTAAATACAAATTTAGTATAGTTAGTATGGGAGGGGAGGAGAAACGAATTGAATTTTTTTAACGTTACATTCAGATGTTGTTATTTTTTAATCCGAAATGTCAAACATTCTAAATGCTAAAAACCAAAATAAAGCCTTCAAAACGGGCTTTCTTTTGGTTTTACGAAAGTGAATACGCGTTGTAAAATAGCGTATGCAGATTTTTTTTTCCAGCAGTCTGATGCAAATAAAGAACATAAAAATAGTCTCCCAGATAAACCATCACAATATTTGTAATAACACGTATAAATCATCATCAATGAATGTCTGAAACGCAAATATTAAATTTAAAAATCACACTGTACAGATTTCTGTAATCTTTTCTGTATAAGAAGCTAACCTGCTTTACAACTAGTACCTGAGGATTGCAAACTTAACACCTTGCCCCCGTTCCTCCGTTTTTTCCCCCTCCTGTCTCATATGAACTAATATTTGTCTGCTTCAAATTTGGCAGATTCGTGTAGAAACCCATTTTAAAAAAATATTTCAATTCAGAAATAGTTTGCAGACATTCTCAACAATCTGCGACGAGCGTCGCCGTCGCGCTGTTTCTGCTACCGGACGGTTTGGTACAATGTGGAAGAATTCGACTAATGAACAATTTCTTTCTTTCTGCTGTTTTGTATCAATTTCCAATTTTGTTACGATTTAAAATATTATTTATACATATTATTTTAATTATTGATGTAACAGTTGATACAATTATTGCTTCACAAACAAAAATATGTGTTTCAAACTTCGTTATTCCGTCATTTACTTTCTACCAGATTGTGGAAGCTTCCCACTACGACATTTTAGCTCTCTCTAGGAAGAAATACAAAACGTACTTAAAGCATCTATTTCAAAAAGAAAGAGACAGCATTTTTGTCTCCACTAAAACGAAACCGTAAAGAGCAATAGGAAAAAAAACGCATTGGGAGATTTTATTTCAAAGCACTTTTAGCTGAAAACGAAAATAGTGCTTAGAGAAGCTATTTTCTTGACACATTATGGATGGGATAACGTGTTTGGTGTCAGAATAAGTTTCTGTGAGAGCCTCCAAGACGCTTTAAACTATGGGACCATAAAATGAAGCATTAAGTACCTAACTTTCAGCAAGAAAATGATTTATAAAGAGAATATTAGTCAATGGTGTTCCTAGTGCAGGTGTTACCCAGGCACCGTCATTTCAAAATTTTCAGGAATGGGCGTGGAAGGGGGGCAAAGGGTATATCCTCAATACATTTTCGGGTGAAAAACACCAATATGCATGTAAAATTCATAATTCGAATGAGTTTTTAAAATCTGGGAGGCCAATTGACTACCCCCTGTTCGCCCAAATGACGAACCTGTTGTCTCCCTGGTGCTTTAAGAAAAATTTAATTTTTAAACAATCACGAACTGTTGGCTACTTGAGCATTCCGATTTAGGATCCGATACTGTACTCTATCACACGAATTTCTAATCCTGGGCAACTATTAGTGTTTGACTAGTTTTCATACAACAGTGTGAAAAGAAACCGGGAAATGCGATAATTTTCACATAATTAATATACAATTGGTTTGTCTTTCTGTATCCACCCTCTATCGTTAAACTATATTTTATTTTGCGTTCTTGTTATTTTTGCACTCAGAATAGAATTTCACTCTTTTATCATCAAATTGAAACACAACTCTACTTTTTTTTTTCCGTGATGATAGAGATATTTGGAAAGACTTCGAGAGCGGAGAATAAAAATTTCTCCCGCGTTAGATACTCATGAATCAGTCATACATTTTGTTTTCAAATACGTTCGAAGGGTTTATATTTGAAAACAAAGTCGGGAATAATAGAAAGAAAAATTTCACTGCACGATATTAAAAAAGAACTCGGATATTTTTGAACAAAAGTATTGAGCTTACATTAAATATTTATGATTTCAGCTACAGCAATTTCATGAGCAGATTTTATTTTTTAACAAAAATGATTTCATTCGAGTTACAAATCTTAGTGAAAAAACGAAAACCAGTACGAAGGTATAAATAATAATTATAAAAAAAATAATGATAGTGACGACGATGATGTTGATGATGAAATCTTAATTCAACTGGTGAAATGAACTTCAGTTTTTTATTCAGTGGTTCCTTTTTCTCGTTTGTAGGTTTCCCTCTCTCTCTCTTTTGTTTCAGAACTCAACAAAATGACTGTTTCAATAAAGTTTCATGTCTGTAACTGCAACTTCTAACTCATATCTGAATACTATTACAAACTGCTTAAAGCTGAAAGCTAACGCATATTTTGCTTTTTTTTCCCCTTACAATTCAATAGCATTTACTCGGGGAAGAACACTACTTATTGATCAATTTTATGATTAAGCGACAAACAATTTCATCGTAACAATAAAACGACTAGAAAATCACCTGCCAAGGTATGACGGTGAAAATTGCTTCTACATTTGAACGAATGCATTGCATGTTTGGTGATATTTTGATAGTTGAAATTGTAACCCTAACTCCAGTGGATGAATCCTAAACTCCCATAGGTAGCGTTCATTGTTGACCATTCTTTCGTTTCTTCATTCCCCTGAAGTGACACAGTCTTACCAGTAAAACAGTTAAGTTACCGGATCGAGTTCAGCCTTATCACAATAAAGCCTTTCCCTGCATGTTGAACATTATGAAAACATATTATCCAATTATCATGCTGTGGCGCGAGTTTCACTGTTGAAACTCGCAGGTCACTCGATCACTGGATATTATATATATGAGGATTTAATTCGAAGTCACGCATTATAATTTACAGAAAACATGGAATTTGGGAGCCTCCAAAAATGAAGAGCAATTTTAATGGTTTAAGTCATTTGAGATTGCTGTAAAACAAGTTGCTAGAAACTTTTCGTAAAAGTCGATGCAAAAAAAAAAAGAAAGAAAAGAAAAGAAAAAGTACAAACCCGTCTCTTGAAAATAAAAGGATCAGAGTAATGACAAAAAAAAAAAAAAAAAACACCTCGCAGCAGTGTTGCCAGATGGTCAAATCCAGATTTCCCCAATTCATTTCCAACTTTTCCCCAAAAAGCGATGTTTTCTATCAAAATTCCCCAAAGCCAAGAAGTATTTTTCCACTAATATTTTCATAAAATGAATCGACTTCCTCTAATATTTTTGTCTCTTGAAAAAAAAAAAAAAATTCCCCAAATAACCAAATTTTCTTATAAAATTCCCCAACTTTTTTTTTTCTTCCCATTTTCGCTTTTTTTTTTTTTTTTTTTTGTCTTCTTTATCTTTATCTTTACTAGTAATAAAGCTGAAAGTCTCTCTGTCTGTCAGGATCTCTGGGACGCGCATAGCGCACCGTTCGGCCTATTTTCATGAAATTTGGCAAAGAATTAGTTTGTAGCATGGGGGTGTGCACTTTTAAGCGATTTTTGAAACATTCGATTTTGTTCTTTTTCTATTCCAATTTTAAGAACATTTTCCCGAGCAAAATTATCTTAAGATGGACGAATAAATTACCAAGCTATCATAACGTGGAACCGTAACGTGGGCAAGCCAATTGGCGAGAAATTCATCATGCATGATTTGTAACTATACAGGGGAACCAAAAGACCTTTTAATTTTCTACTACGGGCAAAGACGTGCGTGTGCCACTAGTCATAAATACAAGCGCCTGACCGAGAGATAAGAAATAGTCAAATGTTTTATTTCTACTTGCATTTAACTACTCTGCTTCTGTATGTACATTTAAACTATGATTTTTTGTATATATTTATCCAAGAACATTCTTCATCACATTTATTTTTACCTGTTTCACATATCAACTAGTTACACACGCAGAACATTAATGCGAAATCCGTAGCATAATATTCCACATACGCGAAATGCGAATTCCATAAAGTTGAGCAAAGCAAAACTTACGCTGTTTGATACAAACAATGTAACTACTTCTTGACGTGAATCAAAACAAACAAAAAAAAAATATTTTTTTTCCCCAGAGGGTTTTTCCCCAGGTTTTCCCCAAGAAAAAAATTTTTCCCCAAAGAATTCCCCTCAAAACTCATTTCCCCCAAAATTTCCCCAGCGAGCACCAGATTTCCCCAAAATGGGGAAATTTCCCCCAATCTGGCAACACTGCCTCGCAGCCGGTAGGATTCGAACCTACGCGGGGAAACCCCAATGGATGTCAAGTCCATCGCCTCGGCCACGACTGCTTGCACAGGTGCGAAAGAAAATGCATTTGTGTCTAAAATTCTTACAAGCGTTGTGAATGCGAAAATTGGCTCGGCAGAAAGTCGTTAAACACTACACTGTTGAACATTGAAACTACAACACCAAGAAGGCGTGGTCATGAATTTATGCAAATTTCAGGGTAGACGCACGCCACTGAGTTACGCAAATGATGTGAATGGCGCAGCTCTCCAACGTCCGTGGTGGAACGACGCATCCGCCGACAAGCCACGTGTATTTCCATTCTGATGCATGTGCAAGACACCCTGGATTTTCCCATTTCAAAACCATTTCCCATCGATTGGATGCAAGTGCTAGCACTCACGGCGTCCGTTAAGAAGATTGCCATCCCCCCCCCCCACACACAGCATAGACGTCAACGCTTGGAATGGTGTCGTGCTAGAGCGACTTGGATGACGGAATGGCGGAACGTCGTGTTCTCTGAAGAGTCACGCTTCTGTTTTTCCAGTGACAGTCTCCGCATACGAGTGTGGCGTCGACGTGAAGACAGGTCTAATCTGGCAGCAGCTGTGAAACGCCCCAAAGTTCGACAACGTGGGGCATCATGATTTGGGGCGCTTATGTTACCACGTCACCTCTAGTTTGTATTCAGGATACTGTGACGTTCGAACGATATGTGCTGCGACCGGTGATAGTCCCTTATCTTCAGGTGATGTCCAATGCAATTTTTCTGCATGATAACGCCGGACTACACAGTGCAGGTACTCCCAACAAGGTATACAAGTCTCAACAAGGTGTACAGATGCTTCCGTAGCCACCGCACTCTCCTGATCTCTCACCAACCGAACACGTGGAGGATGTGATTGGACGCCGTTTGCAAACTCTGACCCTGCCTCGTTCAGAAGACGAACTCTGGCAAATAGTTGACAGGGAATGGAGAGCCTTCTCTCAGGACACCATCCGCACTCCTATTGACTCTGTATCTAGACGTGTTTCTTCGTGCATCACCGTTCGCACCTACATCCTGCTGAGTCGACGCCGTTCTCGTTCTATAATCTGAATATCGGTTCGAAATAATGATCACTTATTGTTTCCTGCTGTCTCTGTCTTTTTGCCAAATCTGAACTCCTCCGGACCACCCTTTCTTGGTGTTAGTTTCAATGTCGAACAGTGTATAGGGTCTGGTGGGGTAAAGTGGTCATAAAATCGTAGGTTTTCAACTTAGGTGGATAATAAATACAATAAATTCTTTAAACACTTCAACTTTTTTTGTTGTTATTTTACATTGCATTACTAAAGAACACGGTACATTGCACTTCAGGAAAAAAAAAATACTGCTTTAAGTAGTTTTATAACATTTTCATTTCCCTTTGTATTTATGACCACTTTCCCCCATGAGATGGAGGAAAGTGGTCATAGCATGGGGTAAAGTGGTCATAGTTTAAAAAAAACGGCAAAACCGTTACAAACAACCCTAATTTTGTATATTTCGGTTATTTTTATAGTTACAAATATATGTACGAGTATATACGGGTATACACGAGTATACTATACGTTCGTGTAGACATGAGTAAACATGTTCATATATGAATAGATACATGTATACATCAGATGCATGCACGTGCCTACTCAAGTATATACATGTATACACGAGTATATAAGCATGTATACGTGATAACCACAGGAGTGTATACGTGTCTACCCGAGTATATACGTATCACGTGTATATGCGAGTATATACGCGTATAAACGAGCATCATATGCGTGTTTTGCACTTGTATCTCGAGTATATGCGTGCATAAACGCGTATAAACGAACATCATATGCATGTTTTGCACTTGTATCTCGAGTATATGCGTGCATACCTGAGTATATACGTGTACAGTCGACGTGTATACTCACATATAAGTGTACATACATACTTATACGGGTATACACGAGTTAATTCGTGGATATATCCAGTGCGTGTTTGGTACGTGTCTACTCACGTAAATATATATGGAAGCACGAGATGTATGTTTACGTGTAAACACGATTATATACCCGTTAGACGTATATACGTGCATTTACGTGTATACACCAGTACATGTATCCACGTATATCCACGAGTATATCCGCTAATATACATGTATGCTTATAGAATGAATCCAAGATCTTTTGCAAAATCTAAGTGGTGTGAAAGGGGATGATAAGAAGCAAAGAATCATAAGGAACTTATGGTCGCTGACGCGCTACATGCAAAAAAAGGTTAGAAACTGACGTTAGCAAAACAGGTCACAAATTTGTTACACAAAGATGATTTTACCCGACATTTTAGTTTTTAAGAAATATTTAGAGCAGTTGTCAATAGTTACGGCCTGTAGTAGCTCTAATAAACGCATCGCAACAAAGGCGCAGCTACTAATTGGTGCATTTATGTGAATATATATATATACGTGCCTACACGAGTATATGCGTATGCATACGCATATACTCGTATATTTAATACTGTTTATTGTAAAAACAATACATATTAAGTGAAATTAATATTTAATTTATATCTGCCTTATACTTGAAGATTAAGTGACTTTAGAAGAACAATATTCGTTTAAGCCTAATATTATGACCACTTTACCCCATCTTACTTAAATTGTTCTAAAAAATTATTCAAAATAGATTCAGCTAACTGCAAATGAGTAAGAATTCTTGAGACATGTACACTGTTAAAAAAAACTGAAAATTCAGGTAGTTTTCTGACTGATTTTAACAGAATATTTCCGTAATGCTTCAAAATGTATTTTTTCCTTACAAAAACGTAAACATCCCGACGAAAACGGAATTTTTCCATTTCTAGGGTTGCCGCTGTGCTGTACTTTGCTCCGATTAGTCTTCAAGTCATGATAAACATCACTTATTGATAGTGCTTTTTAATCGCACTGTTACATTTTTTTACAAGCATATTTAGAATAACAACTCAGATGCTGTAGACAAAATAGATTGCTTGCTATTTCATGTCTGGAGAGTAATATACTCGTATGTCGAAATTGTTTATACGCCTTTGAGCTTTGTAGGTTTGAAAAAATGTTCGCGCCATTTTTAGACTGGCAGATGTGTTTTGATCGCCCTAGTGATTTGATGTGGGTTTTACTGAGTCAGTATTAAAATACTTTTGTGGTTTTAATATTTTGCTCAATACTTTGAACAATTCTATTCGTTAGTCATATTGTGTGCTCTAGCAGTGAGAATAGTTTAAGGATCTCGTGTTATCAATTTAAAATAAAGCCTATTGGATTAGCTGTATCCAGATGCATTTAGCACCGCTGGTCATATGTAAGTGTTGTTGAATATCTTTGTGCATGTTAATATATAAATGTATTTTCCTTGTTAATATGCATTTGATAGAATTCCGATGATAGTTTATTTAGAATTTATACAACTATTATAGAGTTATTTTTTATTGCTCTTACGCATTCTTGAAAGTCATTAATACGCTTAATGCCATTTCGTATCTATACCGGAGATTATCGTGTTGTGCGAGCAAAATAGGAAAAATCACTCAGTTTTTTTTTTTTTGGGGGGGGGGGGGTTCGCTTCACAGTTTGGAATACTGAAAATAACTATTTTAAATCTCTAAATAAAGGTGTGTTGTTGATTTTTGATATATACAATGAAAGTTTTGGCAACAATAAGTACTTAATTTAATTTATTAAGATCTTATCCAACAACTTATTTGAGATTATTGCAAGTTTCTTGGAAAAACAGTTCGGGTAAAACGAACTGATTGATATTGATATATGCTTAAGTAATAATGATTATGTACTAAAATCTATGCTGCGATTCCAATGAGTGAAAAATTTGGATATCATTGGGGGGGGGGGGGGGAGGGTGTAGCATCTGAACCAAAAATTCTTCACGTGCATGTCAATGTTTCTGTTTTTAAACACAATAGATATGCGGTACTCTCTATCAGATATATTATGATATGATTACGTCAACCGGTTTTTAATAGCATTTTATTTGACATATTCTGCAAATAAAAATATCATATTTTTCATGTATGTTTTTCCATGCCACCCCAGACAATGTACGACGAAGGGAATATCGAACAGTATCAGCAGGGATAATTGGTGTCCTATTCAAATCCATCAATTTTTCTGCTAGTACTATTTGATTAATTTGACTCATCTGAAGTTGATATAAAAAGTTTTGGTCAGCAAATGGATGCTTGGTATGTTAGGTAAGTTCTCTCTCCAGATGTTAATTTAAAAAATCTTTGAGTAACAAATGCAAATAAAAAAAAGGAATAATTTTAGAACAGTTAACTATATCTGCATTATATATCATTTTAAAGAACTAAATTTTTAATGAAACGAAAAGTCAATACTTGACATAACTTTTTAAAATATTTTTTGAAAATAAAATCTTTTTACTTAAATACGGGAAAGTGAGAAAAGGAAAAAAATATCGCAATGAAAAAATAAGGAACGTAAATTCTGTTGAAACACAGAAAGATCGTAAATGAACGGAAAAATAAGAAATGGAATTTTCGTTCAGTCACGAGAAATTTATAAACGGAAAACTACAACTACGGAGAAATAAGAAATGGAACTTCTGTTAAATCACGGAAAGTCATTGAACGTAAACGTAATATTTACGGCAACTTTGCTGCCGGTACTTTCTCCGTTATTTTCAGGAAATTTTTTTTAACAGTGTAGGAAGCTTCCTGTGCAGTCAATCTGTTCATAATTGTAACAAACAAAATTTCTCAAGGAAGTTAAAAAAGGTGTTTAGAATTTAAGAATTTTCATATTCACACAAAATATTTTTTTTTACCAAATAAAATTTTGCCAGTTGTAAAATTTTGTATTCAAAATATAGTTCCTAAATGCACTACCCTAAAATAAAATTTTCACATTCATTCGAACATTAATTTCCAAGCTATAGCCATTTATTTGAATTATGACCACTTTACCCCATTGACCACTTTCCCCCACCAGACCCTAACAATCGGTTCGTCCAGCCATTAGCGATCGTCAGGGTCCGATTGACCTCAAAAGTTAGGGGAAGCTCAGTCTCAAATTGTCCCGTTCTCCTCCCCCCACCTTTTGTAGGCGGTAATTGTTCTAAATTCTACACAAATTGAATTAAACTCACTATTGTTCATAGGCGGCAAAGGAAGTAACTGCCCTCACTTTCAAAAGTGAAGATCTTCACTTTTCTGATTTTAAAATTAACGATCGATCGAAAAACGATAAAAAATAGATCGATTCACGTGTTTAAAGAGAGACAAATTGACTTAATAAGTCTGTGTTTTATATTTATCTCATGTTATTATTTCACAAAAATGAAAATGGAGCTTTGAATTCGGAAGGGGAATCTACTTTGGTCATCAATCCCAATTTTTTTAAGCAGTGTCCTGACTTTTTTTTAGCTAAGTTTACACAACTTAAATCAATAGTGACGTTAAAATTTAATTCCTCAATTTTACTTTTAAAAAGTCATTTTTATAGGCGCCACTCACTTAACCTAAATTGGCTATTTTCAAAAAATAAGTAACATACTCATTTTAAAATAGACACTATTTCAAAAATATTAAACTGATTTAGTTAATTTTTCCACAAACAAACAAAGCAGCAGATTTCTTTTACAGCGCCATTTTTGAAAATCAAATTGACTGGGTTGACAGAGAAAAAGATATTTTATGTATTTTATATCGATATTATATCAATTTTATAAATGTGGGGGGGGGGGGGGTTCAAAAAGTAAGCAGAAATGAAAATCTAAAGCCCAATTTATGCAACTTTTAGATCATGTTTATTGTGAGTTTAAGGTGGGTACAATCTTATATACTTAATATTTAAATTCGAAAAGTTTTGATTTTTAAAGTGCGATTGTTCAAAAACCAGCATTTTTTTCAGCGCTCAATAAGTAGCTTCTGTACGCTACATAATAACTGTGTCGTTCATGTTACAATAATCCCATTCATATTTCATTTTATGTAACGAGCACTCGATAGTTTATGCATTGATTGTTGGAAATACTGAGACACCTACAAAAAGGGCGTTGCTGTATTGGCTCGTGGCTGTTCGAATGTTCGTCTGCCGTCGAAGTTGAGTTTGAAATATGCTGTTAAATGTCGAAATGAGCCTCTTTTGCTCAACCTTTTTACTGTACATATGTTCAAGTTTCTAATTCAAGTTCTAACAGTTCTAACCAGTTTAAAATGTTGAAATGTCGTTATTTCGTATCGAATAGAAAAACTGCTCTCCGAAATAACCAAGCTATTTCGTTGATGAATTGAACATTATTTTTGGTGCCGAAATCAGGCTCCTTTAGATTGTTGAAAGTCGAAAATTCGGAACTATTTGGATTATCGAAAATTTGGACCTTTCACTATTCTGTCAATCAGAAATTGGATTATTGGACAATTTGAACCCTAGGACAATTTTACTATTGTGCGATTCGGATACCTAAACAATTCTGGATGATTGAACTTTCTGAGAAAAGGGTAAGTAAAAATACCCACTTTTACGTTATTTGATATTTGAACTTGTTTTTCGCCATCTATTATGGATTTAAAAGCATTGAAAGCGATATGAACACCGTATCGAACACTAGCTACGCGCATTTGTAATAAATTAAAAGAAAAACTCTAATACAAGCACATCTATTGAGGACTTTGAGGATTTGAAAATTCAGTTAGACGAAAAAACTGTACTTTTGAGAGATTTAAACGAACAAGTTTTGCCTTTAACAGATGAAAAAGATATTGAAAATGAAATTTTCGGATGTGCAGAATACAGTGATAAAATGCGTACATTAAAGTTAAAAATTGATCGAACGATTTTAAAATTCAATAACAATAGCACCTCTGGTAGTCGAAATGTTTCGGGGTTTGAAAGTGAAATTTAATCAATACTGTGCACTTTATTCTTTTATCCATTTTTCACAAACCTCGAATTTGATCCATTAGTAGCCCTCCAAAATCAGAAGATTTCAGAAGTGGCTATCAGACATTTTCCCATCCGAAGAATTAACATTGCTTACTTTAAATTCAAAAAACTGACGAATGAAGTTCATTCAATATGATAGTTACATTAAGTACCAATATATTAATCGCATTATTATTGTTTATTTCTTTCTTCAAAGTATATAGCTAACTTTGAAGTGGCCATTACTGAAGCACTGGCCACTCCTGTGCGTTTACCTTACGTACCCCCCCCCCCCCCCACGTGTAGACAGTGAGTGCTAGTTTTCCACTCAGTGTTATAAAAATTTCTAAAGTTTTCTTCTCTTTTTCAGTGGCATCATTTCAGTCGTTTAGTCGCTATAATCATTCTGATTAAATTTTTATGCGTTCTCCTTTCCCTTTTTAAGCACACTCAGTGGAGTTGTTATTTCTCTTTGTGAAACAAGTCGGTTTCTTGTTTGATACTCTGTAGAGTCATCAAGAATTCGAATTCGGCTTGAAAAGAATGTTGCTTCCGATTCCCGTTGCCAAGCAACAGGATTAGTGTTACTCGTCTGGGATACAGGTGAAAGTAAATGATGAGACAAGTCGTTTCGAATCTGTCAGCAGCCGAAAACAGTTTAGTAAAATGGATTGCGTTTCAAAATTCAACTTGTTTGTCTAAGTGCTCCTTGGGGAAATTGTGAACATGAGTATTCGGTTTTTACCACAGATTCAGCTGCGTAATTTGGGTGAATATTTACTAGGGTTGTGAAAACGAATATGCTTTGCTGACAGAGTACACAAAATGAATAACTGTGAAAAACGTTGAATGGATGATTAAATAGATCTGTTTTTAACATTAAACAGTCGATTTTTTTACAGCTATAAGCTCCCATCTTTTTGCGCTGCGAGCCTCAGAGGTCATGTCGTCAGAGCGTTAACTTCATATACTTGAGGTAGCGGGTTCTATTCCCTGCCTTCCCCTTGGGTTCAATTTCCTTCAGTTTCAGATGTGGAGATGTGGATCTCTTCTGCGATGTCTTGTACGTAATGAATAAAGCAGTAGATCGAGTAAATAAAAATGTGTAAATACTGAAAATAAACAGCATCAATATACGTAATTACTATTGTCCTTATTATACGTAGTTACTATTGTCTTTAGGCGAAGCGCAGTCTTTTCTAAACGGTGCGAGTGAATTCTACTTAATGTAATGAAGTTTTTTTTTGAGCAATTGCTTATTGTTCTCATTTGACTGTTTTGAATTCCTATGATTTTATTTTCCCACCACCTCCCTCTGCCAGCACCACCATCGCGTCGACGGGCCTCACGATGCTGTTCCTCTTGCGAAAATCGTCTCCAGGTTGCGTCCATATCCTACACACACACGCATACACACACGCACACACACACGCACACACACACGCACTTATGCCTGCGCACAGACACAAACACACACTCCTACTCATACACACACTCATGCCTGCACAGAGACACAAACACATATGCCTACATACACACACACACACACACGTGCGCGCGTACACACACAGCATTGCATACACAGCACGCACACATACGCACCCACACACATGCACACACATGCACACACACGCACCCACACACATGCGCCTACACAAACACACACGCGCATTCATACACACACACGCTCGTGGTTGCGAAAAACATAATTTGAATTCAAGATGCCAAAAATTCAAATTAATATAATTTTTTTTCCATGGAAAAATCCTTTTTTGATTTCCACTGGCCTCCGCATGCAGGTGCACCTCTTGAATGAGGGCCAGGGAGGCTCCCCGTCCATCTCCTCTAGTATTGACTTTATTTGTATCCGACCCTATCGAATTGCAGCATCCAGCACACAACATTCAAAATCTATCACATGAGATCCAACTTTCAGCACATAACATCTAGCCTCCAGCCTACAACATCCAGCATCCAGCCTACAACATCCAACATCCAGCGCACAGCATCCAGCATCCAGCACACAACATCCAGCCTCCAGCACACAACATCCAGCCTCCAGCACACAACATCCAGCCTCCAGTACACAACATCCAGCCTCCAGTACACAACATCCAGCCTCCAGTACACAACATCCAGCCTCCAGCACACAACATCCAGCCTCCAGCACACAACATCCAGCATCCAGCATACAACATCCAGCATCCAGCACACAACATCCAGCATCCAGCACACAACATCCAGCCTCCACACACAACATCCAGAATCCACCACACGACATCCAGCACATAACATCTACTCTCCAACCCACAATATCCAGCATCCAGCACACACAACATCTAGCATTCTGCCGCGGACATTCATTTAAATTTTGACGTCTCGCAACTATGTTTTTCGCAATCACGAATTGCAACAGGACCCTATTCGTTGGGCTTTATGCTTCTACAAATAATGGCTCCAACATAGTGTAACGGATCCGCTTCGACTTCCAACTTTCTTGAAAGGACGACACAGTTCTTGATAAAAACACTGGAGCTTTATTTACACTATGTACAGAAGAAATCGTTAACAACTGCTAAATTAATCATCAGCAATTAAACAAATATCACTCAACACCGTAAACTCAACGGTTACACACGTATTTACTTCCAAATACGAAAACAACACAGCGAAATGCCTCGCAATAAACAGAGCAAATACGCTCTCAGTTCGAATTCTCAATCGAAACTCAACTTTTTATCACGCGGGACGCTTTTATAAACATCGAAAAAAGTTTCCACAACATTCTTACTGCTTCTCGAAATGCGTAGACCGTTATCAAATTTTATCAATGAAAAGAAAAGGAAATAGGGGGTCGTATACTTCAGCCGAATGAAAAGGGGTTGTATATTCATTACGGGAAACTATTTACAGGTTACGTTACTAAAATAATTAATATTTACAGAATTTGTAACATTGCCCCCTTGATAAGGACTGCACGTCCCGGGCAGTACAATCCCCAGAAAGGGTGCAAACTTCTATCACAAGTTCACAAATACACACATTATAAATAACCAATAATGCATAGGAAACACAATAACAAGAAATATTACTAAACATTAAACGCAAAAAAAATATCTACAACTTTTATGTTATCTACCATGGTTGTTTACGTAATACTCATGAACTATGGCCATAGTATGGGGCTAACCGATCATAATGTACAACCCTAGGTTTTGCATTAGGTGATTTTTGGATCCTCACTACGACGTCATTTAGTCGGTTAAGGACTTTGTAGGGTACATCCCAATGCGACTGCAATTTGGGTGACAGACCTTTCCGTCGGATGGGATTCCATAGAATCTCATCCGACGGAAAGGTCTGTCACCCAAATTGCAGTAGTATTGCATAACCAAACCTTGTCGCCTTCGTTGAATTCATGTCCAGTAGACCTTGTGTCGTATCGGGTCTTCATCTTCTCCGCCGCGATGTTGATTCGCTCTCTTGCGAAGTTATGAACGTCTTCCAACCGGGCCTGGAGATCCTGGATGTACTCCTCAGCCGATGCTGGCGCATCCGGAGGACGACCGAAGACGAGATCACAAGGTAGCCGAAGCTCTCGTCCGAAGAGCATCTGAGATGGGGCATATCCGGTAGTCTCGTGGACAGCACTGCGGTAGGCCAGCAGGAACCAAGGTAGCTTCTTGTCCCAATCCTGTTGATTTCTGGAGACCATAAGTGAGAGATTATTCAGGATTGTGCAGTTAAATCTCTCCACCATGCCGTCCGATTGTGGGTGTAGTGGTGTTGTCCTAGTTTTCTCAATTCCGAAAATTTGACATAGGCCCTTAAACACAGCAGAGATGAAATTCCTCCCTTGATCGGAATGAATCTGCAAAGGTGTTCCATATCTCGAGATCCAATGTTGGACTAGAGTCTCTGCTACGGTGGTAGCTTCTTGATCTGGAATGGGATATGCTTTAGGACTCGACCGATGCATCGGCCTGGCCGATGCATCGGCGCCGATGGTTCAACAATTTAGCCATCGGCATCGGCATCGGCGGCCGATGCTAAATTGCAAGAAACATCGGCCCATCGGCCTTAAAAACTTCGAAAAGCCGATGGAATTGGCCGATGTTTTTGAAAAAAAAAAAAAAGACCTTGGATGTTTTACCTTTTAATACAAAGTAAAGGTTGTTTTCATATAAAATTGTTTACTAAATTTCAGTATGAATTTTTACTTGAGTCACCCCTGAAAGAGTTTTTAATACTGCATTCAGGTACCAAACAAGTTAATTATTGCGTTGTTTCTTGCTGCTGGATGTACGTAGTATCTCTCATAAGTCATAACTCCAAAATGGTAAACTGTAGAAGGATAAGTTTTCGCGTGTGGGATGTGCGTACGTTCCAGTTGTGCACTTCCCTTTTTGTTTTCGATCGGGTGTTCTGAAAAGCCTGTTTACTCATTTTTTTGTGGCTATTAATTACTTAATGCAAAACTAAGATAGCGTCTCAGACTGACGGTCATTTGGTGATATATTGCCGAACTGGAGACCATGGAAACAAATATGAGATGGCAAAACCCCGCTATTCATTTTAAAACACTCTGTATTTTAAATCTGCCACTGCAAATCAATACAAACTCGGGTGTAAGTTTCGGAAGGGTTTTTTTTGCTCAATGTTTATGATTATTTTGAACTCTATTTTTTACGACTATTTTGAATTTCCGAGAACACTTGTGTGCCCCTCCTCCCACTCCCTCAATTTCTGAAATTAAACTCTAGTTATACTCCTGAGTTGTTTAAAACTAACACCATTCATAAAATTAGAGATTTTTTTTTCAAACTTTATCTATTGTTTAGAAAGAATTTAGAGCATTAATTTAAGAAATTGATTAAAGAAAGACGTTTTGAATGGTGACACAATTCGGAAATCGAAGGGACTTTTGAATTCTTTCTTCGGAAGTGCTGAAATAGTTTCAGAAACTCTTCCGAGGTGTTGGTTTTAGCGGTTCTGTGCTATAAATATTAGGCCGAGGTTGGGGCCGAAGTGTTAGTTACTGCAAAATCAGAGGGTGACCCCCCCCCCCCCCCACCTCCATTTCGTAAAGCGCCATCTTTTTTGTATCATTAATAGCGATCGATTTTATTTTCTGTTGTAAGTAACTATTTTTATGTATTTATATAAAATCAATGAATAAGTTATTTTCGTTTTTTATAGAAAAGTTTCAAGGATTTTCTATTATGCAATTTTTTAAATTTCAGAAAATTACAGTTAAATTGAACAATTTAATTTGAACTTGTTTGTACAGCTTCATAAAAGATTAAACAATCTAATTGTTCAATATTATGTATGCAAACATCAGATCAAGTTGTCATATGTATTCAGTTATTAACTTTGTGTAAATATTGATTTTGTTTACAGCTGCGTTTTAAGAACCTCGCTCTTTTCATGGCAATTTTTTTCCCAGCAAAATTTATGTCACTGTTTTAGTTTTTTGAAAAATGCAAAATTTTCTATTCATAAATTTTAAATAAGAAAACAATATTTCTTTTATGATTTAGTATTGTAATTTATCTGTTATCTTTTTTTTAATTTGATGACTAAAAAATGTCTGCGTGCAATCTTTCCAATTTAATTGCGTAATTTGTTAACGGTTTCATAGTTTTATTCTTAATTTTTTTTGAATGATTTAACAACATAATTTAATGTTTTTTAACTATGTTTAGTGAACTTAAATCCATACATCATTACAATATTACTGAAATCTTAGTTATATGTTCAATTAAAAAAAAAAATCAATTGTTTATTAAACAGTCTTTTTGTTTTTCTTCCTTTTTTCTTTCTTTCTTTCTTTTCTTTTCTTTTTTTTTTCTTTGGCTGTTGTTCTTTATCTTTCATTGTACAGCAGTCAAAAAAGGAGAAACATAACTACACCCTATATAGATTGCACGTATTACGATCCAAAAGTTCGGGACAAGCTGTATAAAACCTTACCCAGAATAGTTCACATTACAGAAGCACATTCACCTTCAAAAGTTTACCCTGAGGGACTATGTACTTCTGCAAGTGTTCATATAACTTTTGGAAACACTTCTGAAAGTCATTTTTCGCTACCTTCTATGATGCAGCTTTATCTTCTCCTGACGGAGGAAAGCATCGTCCATGCAAATGTTTTTTTGCTGGGAACAGGTAAAAGTCACACGGAGCTAAGTCCGACGAAACGTTATGTTATTTGTTTGTCATATCAGAGTATTGACCAATCGAACCGTGCATCCTCAACATGAAAGTCGCCTTCTTCCCTACGATAAAGTTAAAGCAGCAGCGCAAGAGGCCTTACAGGAAGTTGCGAAAATGTCTTCCAGGAGCGCTTCTAAAAGCTATACGAACATTGGCAGAAGTGCATAGTCGTTCAAGGTGACTATTTTGTAGATAGATTTGCTTCGGTAATGTGAACTATTCAGGGTAAGGTTTTATACAACTTGTCCTCTAACCTTTAGATCATACTACGTACGTATGAGTTTTCAACTTACTATTTCATAACGTTTTTGAGTGACGTAAGTTTACGCGCAAGAAGACATCACAAGAGAATTTGCGATAATTAACTGAGGAAGCGTTCAAAATGGATATTTCGGTCATCTACATGTTCTTAGGTACATATGCATGTACAGATGTGCCGAAAAAACTTGTGAAGTTTAAATTGGGTGATCGTAAAATAAAAATTTAGGTAAAAATCTGATTTTTTTTTTTTTTTTTTTTTTTTTGTGATTGCAATTCCTTATTCGTAGAAAGGAAGTAAAAGACAATTTTATCAATTTATTTCTGTTTGATTTTTTTTTTTCCATCGGCCAACGGCATCGGCCATCGGCCATCGGCAATCGGCCATTTGGAGGAAAACAATCGGCCATCGGCCATCGGCCATCTTTGAACAATCGGCCAACAATCGGCATCGGCCCATCGGCCAAAAAATGCCATCGGTCGAGCCCTAATATGCTTCCGGCCATTTGGTGAAGTAGTCGATGGAAACAAGAATGTATTTATTCCCATCAGCAGTTCTTGGTAGAGGACCCAGGATGTCGATCCCAATTCGTTCGAAAGGAGCTCCAACGTTGTACAGATGTAGCTTCCCTCTGCTTCTTTTCTTCGGTCCTTTACGAGCAGCACAGGCGTCACAAGAATGGCACCACTTCTCCACGTCATCCTTCGCCTTGCTCCAGAAGAAGCGCTCCCAAACTTTATTGAGGGTTTTCAAGACACCAAAATGTCCTCCAGTCGCACTACTATGTATTTCTTTCAGAACATCTGAAATCCTTGATCGGGGAAGTAGTAACTGACACCTAGACGTTTTGCCGTCATCAGATTCCCATTTTCGGTACAGCACGCCGTTCCGTAAATGGAGCGAGTTCCATAAAGCCCAGTATCTTTTTGTTGCAGGACTGAAGATGGAAACGTCCTGCCAGCTAGGTCGCCGACTGTCACTCTCCATGAACTCCAAAATTGGTTTTATATCTGGGTCTTCAAGTTGATCTTTTCGAACTTGGTCGTCACTCCATGGATCAGGTTCTGATGATGTTGGAGTCATTGTCACCTGATAGGCAGTAGGGATAGTCGTTCCATACTGTTTCTCGATTCGGGAACAATAATTGCAGTTCTCAGGACAGGGTCTCCTTGATAAAGCGTCTGCATTACCGTGAGAAAACCCTTTTCGGTGCTTGATCTCCATGTCATATTCCTGGAGCCGCTGTATCCACCTGGCTATCTGGCCTTCTAGATTCTTGAAGTTCAAAAGCCAAGTTAACGAGACATGATCTGTCCGAAGCAGAAACTTTCGGCCGTAGAGGTAATGATGGAAGGGTTCTACAGCTTTCACTAGGCAGTTCACTTCCCGGCGGAACAAATTACATTTGGACGGACTTAACTTCAGATTGGCTTCCTTAAGCTTTTGCAGCACCTTCCTAAGATTTGCCAGATGTTCTTCGAAGCTGCATCCCACGATGATGATATCGTCTAAGTAGACCAGACAGGATTCGTAGGAAAGTCCTCTTAACACTGTCTCCATAAGACGCTCGAACGTAGCTGGTGCATTGCAGAGGCCGAAGGGCATCACTTTAAACTGCCATAAGCCTTGTCCAGTTGTAAACGCTGTCTTCTCTCGGTCATCAGGGTGTGCCTCAACCTGCCAGTAGCCGCTCTTCAAGTCCAGGGTCGAAAACCACTTGTGTCCGGAAAGAGTGTCCAAGGTGTCGTCTATTCGTGGAAGAGGGTAACTGTCTTTCTTGGTGATTTCATTCAGCCGTCGGTAATCGACACAAAATCTAGTGGAGTCATCTTTCTTTCGGACCAAGACGATGGGAGAGGCCCAAGGACTGGATGAGGGTTCGATTACATCATTCTCCTTTATCTCTTTCAGGAGGGTCTCAACCTCTTCCTTCTTGGCGAACGGTAGTCGTCTTGGATGCTGCTTAATAGGGGGTGTTCTCCAGTGTAGATCCAATGCTACGTTAAATTCGTACCGCCAACATCCTCCGATGTAGATGAAAACAGATGCTTGAAGTCATCCACCAATTGTTCCGCAGCAGTTCTTTGATCTTTCGATAAGGGTGCACTCCCGATTAACTTCGATGTCAAGGACTCAGAAGACACAGTCTCGGGGGAATTGATTCTTCTAATGATGCAGTTTACTGGAGTACAAGTTGCTAACACTTCACCTTTCCGGATATTCCTTGGCCTTTCACTCACGTTGGCGACTCTCACAGGAATTACATCCTTAGAAAGGTCCACAAGCGTAGATGCTACGAGCACTCCTTTTTGGTTATTGCTTAGGTTAGGGTATTCAATGAGTCCAAATCGAAAACTATTGCTTTCTTCAATGGAGCCAGGTATTAATGATTCTGACCTTGAGGGAATTTATAAATCTATTTGGGCTATTATTTGATGAGCGGATTTTACATCATTTTCAACGTTGAAGATGGCTATGTCTTCTCTCATCGAGTGCAGTTCATTAGTCTTGAAGTCAAGGGTGAAGTCGTATTTCTTTAAAAAGTCCAATCCGAGAATGAAGGGGTCCGTGATATCAGCAACGAATGCCGTATGATGGTAGGTGGCATTCCCAAACACTATTTCCAAGTCCACTTTACCCTCAATCTCAATTTTGTCACCTGTCACAGTCTGGAGACTTACGCGTGGCGATGTCCACAACAGTTTCAATCCAAATTCACGAGCCACATCTGTTCTAACGATTGTCACATTGGCTCCAGTGTCGACAATCAGTTTGCAAGGATTCCCATTTACATGTGCGTGAATGAAAAGTCCATCACTGCCACTACTAGTAGAGGAAATCTGCAGAGCTCTGGTGGAGGTGATTTCTTTCCCTCGCGTAGCTTGGCGAGCAGGACAACTCCTTCGCAGGTGCCCTTCACTACCGCATTTCCAGCACTTCTGCTCTTGTTTCTTTTGGGCTGTAATGCTGTTCAGATGTCTTGCCAAGTCACCGAGTTGTCTCTCAAGTTCAGCGAGATGGGACGACCTGGAATCAGACTCATCAGCTTCCGGAGTTCGGATGGGATGGCGATCCACACGGGTTGCTTGCTGGGCGGCCTCCAACTTCATCGCATACACAACAGCAGAATTCAAGTCTTTGACATCCGCCATCCGTAGAGCTTTCTGGATTTCCGGATCTCGAACCCCGTCGATGTACTAGTTGAGTGCCTTGTTTCGAACATCCGCAGGACAGTCGCAAAAAGCAAGATGAGACAGTCTCTCGAGGTCCGCCGCAAGCTCTTGCAGGGTTTCCCCGGTTTTCTGGAAACGGGACTTCAACTGGAGTCGGCTGAAATCTTTCTAGCACTTCTCACCGAAGCGAAGCTCCAACGCAGATGTGAGGGCGGCGAAATCCAGGCACTGGCTGTCCGGAAGGGTCTGAAGAATGTCCGCTGCGTCACCTCTCAGGGATGCTGCAAGATGGCAGGCTTTGGTAGCAGAGTCCCATCCGTTCGCTTCCGCCACTATCATGAATTGGGTCTTGTACACCTGCCACAAACTTTTCCTATCAAATGTGGCCAGTTTAATTGACGGTCGAGCAACAGATGTGGGAGCGCCAAACTGTACAGAGCTGCTTTCCGCGGTCGCCAATCTCCTTTCCATGTCTTTAATTATTTCCTCCTTAAATGAAGTAAATTTCTTGTCTTCTTCTTCCAATTTATTTTCCACATTGGCGATACGCTCTTCCACACATCAAATTTTTCTTCCAGAGCATCAACTTTATCTCCCATGGCGGTTAGTTGATTCTCCATCATGGTTTTCATCGACGTTAGGTAACTTTTTAATTCATCTTGACTTGTAGTAATTTTAGCAGTTAAATCACTATTTAACTGTTCTTGGTTAGTCGCCAATTCATTTTTCAATTGTTCTTGGTTAGTCGCCAATTCATTTTTCAATTGTTCTTGGTTAGTCGCCAATTCATTTTTCAATTGTTCTTGGTTAGTCGCCAATTCATTTTTTAATTGTTCTTGGTTAGTCGCCAATTCATTTTTCAATTGCTCTTGATTAGCCGCCAAACTTTCGGTCAAGTCACTTTTCACAGCATTAATTGCTTCCAGAAGTTGTTTTAATTGGTCATCCATTGCGCGAGTAATCACCATAAAAACAAAGTCTATAAATTCAAACAGTCTTTATGAAAAAAAATGTCCAAAGTCACACTTACTCCAAGAAAGTCCAGAAGAAGCCCCACGTTGGGCGCCAATTGTAACGGATCCGCTTCGACTTCCAACTTTCTTGAAAGGACGACACAGTTCTTGATAAAAACACAGGAGCTTTATTTACACTATGTACAGAAGAAATCGTTAACAACTGCTAAATTAATCATCAGCAACAACAAATATCACTCAACACCGTAAACTCAACGGTTACACACGTATTTACTTCCAAATACGAAAACAACACAGCGAAATGCCTCGCAATAAACAGAGCAAAATACACTCTCAGTTCGAATTCTCAATCGAAACTTAACTTTTTATCACGCGGGACGCTTTTATAATCATCGAAAAAAGTTTCCACAACATTCTTACTGCTTCTCGAAATGCGTAGACCGTTATCAAATTTTATCAATGAAAAGAAAAGGAAATAGGGGATCGTATACTTCAGCCGAATGAAAAAAATTGTATATTCATTACGGGAAACTATTTACAGGTTACGTTACTACAATAATTACTATTTACAGAATTTGTAACAATAGTTTGAAATCAAGATATCAAAATTCAAATAAATGCCATGGGCTGGAATCTGGATGTTGTGTGCTGGATGCTCTATGCTGAATGTTGTGTGCTGGATCCTGTATGCTGGACGATGTGTGCTGGATGTTGTTCTTGTCTAAATAGGATTGTGTCAAGTGGAGTGGGTCCGGCATGAAAAAAGTCGATTCTGCATGAAGACCGCACAGAAGAAGAACGTGCTCGCGGAGGTCAGTGGGCTAGAGGAGTTTGCATTATAAACACAGAAAAGCAAAATCAAACGAGCATCAGTGGCATTCAAGTGAAAACAATAAGCAATCGTGATTGCTCAGAAAAGAAAAAGTGTCAGTACTTGGAATCGCGTAAAGAGCATGGAGTTAACTACTCAACTGTAACTGGTATTCTTGACTGTCAAATGAACATTCGGGGCCTCGGTGGCCGAGTGGTTTCGGCAACAGCTTTGTAAGCAGAGAGACGCGGGTTCGATCCCGCCTGTAGCTCTGCGTGTTCTTTCATTCTCTCATGTATTCGTAATTCCAGCGCTCGAATACGCTACCTTGCGGTGATTTACAAAATTAAATAAAAAGGTAAAACATATGCGTTCGACGTGTGTCTGTTGGTAAACATAGGCAGTTTGTTATGAGTATTTATTAACGCATTCGATATGTGTTAGATTGCTCTCAGCATTAAAAATTGTTTCGTCCCGTAATAGTATTCTCAAGCTTCTCAAAATAATGTTAGTTATCATTATTTTCCTCTAAAAAGTGAGTTGATTATCGTAAATGGCGAAAGCGTACACACAAGAAAACTCTGGATTAACAAACTTCGCATTTGCAGGAAATTAAAAACAAATGTGCTCGTCTGTTCGAAACTTTTTTTTTTTTTTTTTTTTTTTGAAAGAAGATAACGTTATACCAGGTAAAATTTTTTATTGTTTTGTGTGAATTTGTAAGAATAGGGTCTTTTTTTAGGCTCCAAAGAAGGATTTAATAACATTAGCAGAAGAATTCGAGCTTTCATCTCTGCCTAGTTTAAAAAAAAATTAATTTAACTAACCTTATTTTACTGCATCATTTAGTTGGAATGGACAGTATGCAAAATATTTTCTTGAATATATTATCGTAGAACGAAACGAAAAATGTTTAACCGAGAAAGAAATTTGAACTCGGAAAAACAAAAGGTGAGAATTTTCATTGCCAAAATAGTGCGCCAACTTTACTTTATTGCTTACATTCTCAGCTGAAGAGTTTCGCCAAAAACGTTTAGGGTTATAGTTTTAGTATCGTGCGAGCAAAGAGCCCTTGGCGAGATTTCGCATGTCAGTCAAACCATTTTTATTTTTTATCATGAGTGGAATAAAATGGTAGAAAGATTACAGAATTCGATAAATTAGAAGAAATAATGGTAGATTAATTAAAAAGAAAACTACCACCATTTATCCATGAGAATTTTGTTAGCGATTGCACAGCATGACAGAATTAAATCATAATTCAGAAATTAGAAACATACGAAACAGAAAATTTTAAGATTAACCTATTCTGCAATTTGAGAAAAATAACTCAGCTACAAATGCAAAACAATTAGTGCTAGATAAGCAAGGCAAAAAAGTATCATCTCCTTCTGATAATAATTCGTAATGTCATATAATTAAATTATCTAGCATTAGTTGTTATTCTTGTCAGTCTTATGGCCACAATGAAAACGTAGTTCCATCAAGAATTGATAAATATCGAATTCATTGTCGTGGAAATGGCTGTTTAGAACTACGAACTACGTAATTTGCATTAATTTCTGAGGCTTAGTAATACTTCTTGAATTCTCATTTCTTTCTACCTGGGCCAGAATATCCACAAGACTTTAAAAATTAATTTTAAAAAATAAAGCAAAAAGACCATGCATACAAACAAAAATTACTAGGCTTATTAGCATTTTCTACGCTACGGCATATGTTTGTTTTACCTTTTTCATCTGCTATTAGATGGTGGCTGCAGTGCCCCCTATAGTTTATTGGAGTTGGAATTGTAAATCTTTCATTTGTGTCCTGAGAATAAAATTTGAAATATATCATGCGTACCTTAAAAATTTGGAAAAGTGTGGCTACAAACCACAAATGGGAGGGGGTAGGGATAAGGAATGCCAATATATGTCATATTAAGCTCCTTGCTAAAACATCCTGCACCAAAAATGTAAAAACCATGGTTCTCCTGTTTCTGAAACATATTACACATTTTTGTGACTCACATGTTTCATATCTTGCAATTTATGTAATTTCGAATGCAGTATTTTGGAAATTATTTTGTTATTGCTTGCTTTTAGCATACTTCTTCTGCATATTGTCAATCTGTTTAGCATGGAAAAAAAAATACACTAGATCTATTCTTTTTCGTTTTCTGCCTCACTTGCAACAGAAACAAAGTTTTTGTCATGAGAAATCTATAGTTTCTTTTTTCTTTTTAATTTAAAATTGCTTCTCTTACAAAGTTAAAACTGGACTGTAAAAATTTACAATCAAGTACTAAAATATCAGAGACTGCAAAGTACAAATGAAGTGCGTTAAATAATTTTAATTGTTCTAGAGTCCTTGAAAATAATTAGATAAGTCTGAAAATCCTAAGCAAAGTGGGCTCCGATTTTATTTCTTATCAAGAGTATACATTATGAATTGTTCAAGTGGGCAGTATGTTACTCTCTTGTTACATATTTTCTGAAACTGTACACCATTTATTTTCAAGCATTTTTTACTTTTGAAATTCAATTCATTGTTGCATTTGTGGGTGGGCTGGAGGGATGTTTAAAACTAATTGTACCAAAAGCCAATGTGAGCAAGTAACAATCCACTGTTTTTTCTCTTCCCGCGCTCTTTCTCTCGTCAACTGCTGTCATTGATGTGTCGAATCAAAAACAATTTTTACTGAGTGTTATCTTAATTTTTTTTTTTTTTTAAGTTTTGTTTGTCTGTTTCTGTCCTGGTATTTTTGGTAGTTCCAACTACATCTTATACGGCTTCAAAATGCCAAGTTTTATATCTATTTTTTAAATTTCTTCCGGGGGAGAAACCCCCGGGCCCAAAGACAATCTAAGCTCCACTTAAAGGGGTGTCCTGAGTCACTCTCTTGATACCATTCCCCCTCTTCAGGTCAATCCAAACAGGACATCGGGGAAAGCACATTAAAACACAACACAACAAAGTGAAAGTATTGCTGTTTGTATCAGAGGAAAGAGACAAACATAGTAAAGAGAAAAAAAATCGCTTCTTACTCCACCGAGATAAACTTTGTTCAAACTACAAAAGGGGCCCTATACCTGAAATAGCTTAGGGCCCCGTTAAGTCGAAATCCGGAACTGGGGTTGAGACAAGGAAAAACCGCCTTCCCCTTGATATTCTGTATCCAAACCAGTATTGACCTGGTAGACATTTCCAGTCCGGAGGAGATAGCGTTGCCACACAGACGCACACAGGTTTAATACTATAGTATCCTCATGGATCTAGATTTTCAGTATTAGCGTACACATTAAATCAAAATATAGAACAAGGCATCGAAAGTCACCTCAGGTGTTACAGTCTAATACTTAAAAACTTTCCCAGGACAAATAGTGGCAGCCCTCTTATTTATGAAAGTGACTGTAAATGCCAACATCACTGGATCCCAGATTACCTCAAATTAATTTTTTAATATGCACAAAATTAAATTATTTGCTGTAAAATTAAATTCTGCACACAAACTATATTCGCATGTTCGTTTAATAATCAACTAATCAACGTTAGCTTCTAATACCGATTATGGTAGTGTACGGAAGATGGGGGCGTGAATTCACATCAGCGTTCAGAGGGGGCGCATAGTCGGAAAGGTTGGGATCCCTTGGTCAGTGGTTTTTGGTCAGTGGTACCCCTGTTCCTCGCCGTACACCCACGAAATTTTCTTACTTAAAGCGATTTTTTGCGTTTTTTGTGATTTTTTTTTTTTTTTTTTGGCTTAATTTTCTCTAAAAAATTCAAAAAGAAAATATATTATCAAATAAAGGCCGGTCATTTGGTTTGTAAGCTTCCTGCTGGCTGGACCAAATCCATTCACTGGACGAATGTGATCCGCAGGCAGTAGGTTAGACCACTATTGTATGCTATGTTAGCGTATGTTACTTCACTCTTTAGAAATAAGGAAAATAATTTAGCATATATCTCTTCCTCCTAGATAAAAATTTGTAAGCTGATTGTTAATATACTTTTCTAACTAATAAATAAAGTCAGCTGGCAGTAAGTCGAGGTAAAACTCGTCAGCTAGTGCATTCTAGTAGGCGATAGATGCTCCCGCTTTTTTTAACTCCTGCGTCAACTTTCAATGTACCAGCTGATCATTTTTCCACCGGAGCACAACCAGCTGACTTGTGTATTTATTCATAGTTGCATATAAGCTGTCATCAGGCAAATTCTTGGCTGAGAGGAAATCAATAATTTCCTTTTAGCCCACTTTCCCAGTAAAAGTCAGAAAAAGAAGAAAAAAGCATGAAAAAAGGCTTAATGCATCTTAAAAATATCGCGAAGAACAAAAAAAAAAGTCAAAAATAAATAAAATAATTAAATAAAAATCGAAAAAATTAGAAATTGGAAAGTAGGGTATTGAGATGGGAAAAAATGTCTGTCGGTCTCTCTGTCTGCCCCCCCCCCCCTAATAACTTTTGAATGAATAGTCCGATTCGAACAAACTTATTTTTTGTTCGAATGATCTCTGTGAGGACACCTCATTCCCATATTTCACTTTTTGATTTGAACTATTTTTTGTTCAATTTTGAACAGTTCAAAAAAACTTAACATTAGCGCCTACGGGGAAATTCAAGACAATTCCGAAATGTGAGGCGAATTTTCTTCAAGCAAACTTTGTAGGAAAATGCTTTTGACGAAAAACTTGTATATTCGGAACTCCAGCCCTCGAATACGCTACCTTGCGGTGATTTACAAAACTGCCGATGGAACTAAAACATTGCCACGTTTTAGTTCCATGTGTGTGTGTTGACGTAAACACAGGCAGTTTGTTCTGAGTATTTATTAACGCAATCGATGTGTCTTAGTTTGCTTTCAGCTACAGAAATTAATTCGTCCCCTAAGAGTATTCTCGAGCTTCTCAAAATAATGTTAGTTTTCCTTATTTCTTTCAAAAAAGTATTAAATGGTGGACGCGTAAACAAGAAAACTCTGGATTAACAAAATTGGATAACGTTATACCAGGTAAAATTTTTTATTGTATGAATTTGTAAGAATATGAGTTTTTTTTAATCTTAAATTAATTTAACTAATCATATTTTACAGCAGCATTTAGTTGGAATGGACAGTATGCAAAATATTTTCTTGGATTTATTATCGTAGAACAAAATGAAAAATGTTTAACCTAGAAAGAATTTACTTTATTCCTTTTATTCTCAGCTGAAAGGTTTCGCCAAATTTGTTTAGGGTTATAATTTTGGTATTGTGCGAGCAAAGTAGCCTTGGCGAGATTTCGCGTTTTTAGTTAAACCATTTTTAATTTTTATCATGAGTGGAATAAAATGGTAGTAAGATTACAGAATTCGATAAGTGAAAAGAAATAATGGTCAATCAACTGAAAAGAAAACTACCACCATATATCCGTGAGAATTTTGTTGATGATTTGCATAACATGACACAATTAAATCGTAACTCAGAAATTAGAAAAATCGAAACAGAAAATTTTTAAATGAACCGATTCGGGAATTCGAGAGAAATAACTCAGCTACAAATGGAAAAAAAATAAGCGCTAGCCAAGCAAGGCAAAGAAGTATCATCTTCTTTCGATAATAATTTGTAATGTCATATTGAATTTTCTAGCATTAATTGTTGTTCTTGTCAGGCCACAATTATTATTTAGTTTTATCAAGAATTGATAAATATCGAATTCAACATCATGAAAATAGCTGCTTAGAACTACGAACTACGTAGTTTGCATTAATCTTTGACGTTTAGTAATGCTTCTTGAATTCTCATTTCTTTCTACGTGGGCCAGAATATCCACAAGACTTTGAAAATTAATTTAAAAAGAATAAAGCGAAAAAATCATACGTACGAACAAAAATCACAACACTTTTAGCATTTTCTTCGTTACCATGTGCGTTTGTTTTAGTTTTCAATTCCGCCATTAAACAGTGACTTCAGTGCCCCCTACAGTTCGTTGGAGTTGCGAATAAAATATCTTTCGATTTGAACAATTTTCAGTTTAATTTTGAACAGTTCAAATCCTTTAACATTAGCGCCTACGGGGAAACTGAAAGTCAATGTAGATTCCGTACTTGAAGGCGGATTTTTTTCAAACAAATTATGTTGGAAATAGCTCTTGACTCCGACTCCGAGAATTTAGGGGCACCTGACTCCGAATCCGACTCCTGTGCCCGACAATTAATCGGAATCCGACTCCCCGACTTCGACTCTGCCTTCGTAACTTTGGCAAAAATTTAGACACGGAGGAAAAATGACAGACTCCGATTCTTGGATATTCGTCTCCGACTCCCAAAATGAGTCCACTCCTGTATCCCAAAATGAGATTGACTCCGACTCTGACTCCGCAGCTATGGTTTTAACTGTGAAATAATTATTGTTGATATGACTTGTTTTTATTTTCACGCTAAAGTTTTAATTTACGTATTCAGTTTTCGGTGGATAAACTCGAAGTCATTTATGTTTCTACATAGAGGTATGCGCAGACGATTTTTTTTTTTTTTTTTTTTGACAATGAAAAGCATTTCTTTAAGTTGACATTTTATTGTTTTTATTTATTTTGATAAGGGCATTAATTCATTTAAAAAATTATTTTTGGCAACAGGGGAAAAAGAAACGATTTTTTTTTTTTTGATATGATGTATTTATTTTAATGAGCTTATTAATTTTAATTATTATTTTTTCGTTTTGAAAGCTGTTAAAGAATTTTTTTTAAAGTGCATTAGCTGCTTTGTTTAAAAGGTGCTGCTCTTTTATTTGTTCGGTTTTTTTTTTTTTTTTAGATGAGTGAGGAATATTTTATTCCTAGAAATTAGCTTAAACTATTAAAAGAATATGTTTGAAATAATTTGTGATTTTAGCTATTTTTGAGTATATTGATCAGGTACTAGAAAGTAGTATGGGTATACGGGAAAGTAGCCTCGTATAGTTCTAGACGGAACTTTTTTTTTTTTTACATGTCCGACTTACCAGCTGACTCATAACCATTGAACTATAAGTAAGGTGGAATGACTGCTGTCGATTCCCGCTTTTGTTAAAGACGTAGTCCAGTTTTGAAACAGGTTCTTGAGGGTACTTGAGAGGTGACAGCAGTCTAGACGGGAAAACATAGCGTTTCTCGTATAGGAGCCATTCAAAAGGTTTGCTGATTTCATCCGAATTAGTTTATAATTAAGCCAAAAATAACAAAATAAAGTTTCAATGGAAGTTTTATAATAAAATACTGTCGGTCCTGCTTAATCGAATATCGCCGGTTCCTTAAAGCGGGGACATTTTTTTTACCTTTCTAAATTGACAACATTTGTCTTAAAATGTGATAATAATAAATCAATAGCTATGTAAAGGAAATAACTAATGTTATTGCGAACGAGTTTTTGAAATAAGCTAAATAAAAAACAAAGTTTAATGATTAGACAAGTACGTATGAAAATTATAAAAAGTAACTTACAACATGAGTTATGAAATCTTTGCTTTAGCATTTTTTTTCAGTACATTATTTTTTTAAAAATTCCATAATAGGGCATTGCTTGCTCAAGGTCTTTTGGAAACACTTTTCTGGCTCCTCCCCCCCCCCTCCCCTAGTATACCGTATCTTATATTTGATATTTATCAATTTATCGTCTAAAATGTGTATATTTGTTTGTGTCATTTAACTTAATTATCTACTGCATTATTATTATTTATTATTATTATTTTGTAATGACAAAAAACAAAAGAATTTGACAGAAGAGTGGAAACGTTTCCATGGAATATAAATGTTTTTTTCGCCCGTTGTCGGCGATAAATATTACTTTATATTTTAACGTCAATAGTTGTTCTTACTCAACTTTTTCTAATTGATTCAAAAATTTTCCCAGCAAAAATATTAGCGTAAGCTGATTAATATAATTCGATTATCAGGGGAAATTATTCGATAAAGCGGGGATCTATTACATTGCGTCTATGGGGAAATATTCGGTTCTGGGAGGTTTTATTCACATAAGCGGGGTATTCGTTTATCCGTTACTCGATTAAGCGGGGCTGACAGTATATTGTTCTTTATAAACCTTAATTTTGAGAACAAATATTCAACCTCATTTTAAAAACAGCTCAGGCATCTTAACTATTTCGCTTTGTCCCGCATTCCCTTACTATGAAAGATGGAGAAAATTATAGATGCATGAAAAATGTTGCATCATTATATATCATTGTATATAAGTATGTATACAATTTTTAATCAACAGATAGATAATAATTAATAATTCTTTGTTTAATCAAAATAATGCAAAGAGTAAGTTGTAAAATGTGTGATGTAATCATATGTCAAGTTAAAAGGAATAAAAAAAACTGCAAAATAATAAAATGTGTCATCAAAAGCTGATGTGAGGCTATAGTAACATAAACTTAGAACATGATCCTTTAACATTTCATTCATTTTTACGAACTTCGTAAATTATTTGTTTTGTAAACTTTCATACTACATGTTTACACGTTATAGTAACGTCATATCGTATGCAGAAAATTACTTTTTTTTGTTAACAAATGATTTCATCACAGTTTATTGTTTAAGGTATGTTAGAAAAAAATATTTTGCAGAATATTTTTCCCGCCTATTAATTGGCAGTACTTGGCCGTTATAAATAGTCGGCAAATTGGCCGATTAATCGGCACATCCCTAATGTATGGTCATCCTGATTTCTCTGATATATCTTCACTGTACAGAGTCCTGATTGAGTGTCAAGTTTAATAAAAAAAAAATGTTGTGAAATTTTAAGTGAAATCTTATGAATGTCGAATACTTTTTTGTAATTTCTATCTTGATTTATTATTATCTTGTATATGGAAAATTAATTTTGTGGAAACATAAAATTTTGCCCTCGGTGATACACTGTGATAGATGGATTTAAAAATTTTCTACTGTAAACACCATTATCATTCATTTTTTTTCACTTATTGTTAAAGTATAAAAGTTCAATTTCACAATTATAGAGTGTGTTACACATTTTTAAAAAAATTTGACAACAGTGCATAAAACGCATAAAACATAATTTCCCCTTTCTAAATATATTGAAAGATTTTAGAAAAAGTTCGGACCTTTTTTGGTTAAAATGAGGAGTGCTTTGTATAAACTATTTTAATATTCCATTTTGAACTATATTGAAACATATTTTTCAAATGGCTTACTAAAAGGAAATAAAATATTTCATTTTTGTTAAAACGCGAAATTATTTTAAGTTTGTTTGTCAAGCCAAACAGAATGAAAACTTTTTGACACTGTAAATAACTTGCGTTGTAATAATTTAATCAGTTTTACAAAACTCTTTCGGTAATATTTTCTGTAGATTCTTTCTTTCAAGGATTCTGAATTTTTCAATCCGTTTTTTTTTTTTTTTTTTACAAACTTATTTTATAATTATGTACTTAAATATCTTCTTAAAACATAAAAATAAAAACTTCATTAATGTTCTTCACTTTTCATTGTTTATTTAAGGTATTTAAATAATGATTCGAAAAGAAAAAACGGCGTGAATCGGTTCATTAAACAAATAGTTTGTTATAAAATCAAGATGCATTTTTTGCGAACCTAAGAGGGATATTATTTTAAATACTGGAGTTGTTCCATATTAATAAACTCCTCGGTATCTTGAGCAAAGCAGATTCCCCTAACCAGATTGTCTTGCCATCTAGACCCCTGTCAAACGGTGAGGAGGAATGCGGGCCTTTTTCGGACTGCGTTTTCTCTCTCAGCAGTCATTCCACCTTTCTTATAGTTCAATGCTCATAACCCATCGCGTTACGTCAGCTGACTTTGTATTTTCCTTCGAGGTATTGTCTTAGCTATAATTCGACAAAATTTCGGCTGGGAGGAAATGACTGACTTTTTAAATATTTTTTACATGATTGGGAGGCTACCGCCGCCCATCCCACCCACGGACGCGCAGCTGACTTTCACAAGGCGTTTTGATACCATTCCCTGATGCCTCTCACCATTTATCGTTCGAGAGGAAATGATTGACCAAATTTGTACCTGGCTCCCGGACTATAAGGGCACAGATTCAACCGGAAGCAATTCGGGAATCATTGTTCGCAAGAATTGCGAAAATTCAACAATTAGAAAGGTACTAGCCAAATTTGATTTACCTTTGATATTTGAAATCGAGCAACTGTAAGTTCATACTTGAAAGCTGTGTGGCTATAGTGAAAAACCTTTAAAGGTTTCTTCACTTTCTAAAATATTTGCTCATGAAATTCATTGCGCAAAACCTGAGATAACCAATGCGTATGAACTAACATTTTCTGAAAATGACTTTCAGTAAAATTGACCACGCTTCTACTAGGGTTAGATGGGGGGGGGGGAGGGGTCATAGCGCAGACTACGCCATTAAAGTTTTTAGGGGGAGTGTTTTTAGGGATATTTTTCTCATTTTTAGAAGGGCTCTTGCTTTTGGGGGGGGGGTGCACCTTGCTCTCAGGGGGGTGAGCACACCTGATTCTACGATCTTGTTTTCGGCATGACCGCTGTAATTCCCACATGCATTTTTTAAGTTTTTTTTTTCCTAGTAGGAATTGTGATTTATTTGTGCATCGCTTTCAGAGCCATTAACAAGGCACCCGGATTGATAACAAAGAACTGACACGTCTCAAATCTTCCGTGATCGAAATTTAAAGCGTTAATAGTACTAATATATCCATCAAAACACATCTATGCATTGAAGCACTAAGGTTGATTGAATCAATTTTGTTGAATCGCTGCTAACTCTTCCACCTTATAACAGTTCGACCTACCGAACCGAGAAAACCATTCGATTGCACTACCTTGCTTTTCGCTGTTGGCGCCAAAAAACAAATTATTATCAGATTTCAGCAGGAACCATCTAATATTTTTTTACAAGAATCTTTGCATTACTTCTTGAGATGTAAAAGTCAAGCTCAACGAAAATATGTTCGATTACTCCATCCATCCTTGTTGCGTTTCGCTTAAAAAAATTAATTAGCATCAATTCAGATGGAATACATATGTGTATCGAATTTCGTATGATTCCACCGATAACATTCTGAGTTAAAATGCACGTAAAAAAGGTGTTTACATGCGTATACAGAGATATTTTGTAAGAATAATCAAAATGATGTCGTCAACACCCGTTATAACGTAAAAATCTGTTAAAATAAAAGAAAGAGAAATAAAATCACGAATCTAATGCATTCTACAACATATCAGATGCAGAAGAAAGTAAAACTTACCTTTTAAAATTGGGGGGGGGGGGACATAAAAATCACTTATGATTACTCTACCCGATTTATGAATATAAAATGCCATTTCAGTGCTTATTGTTCACGATATAAAATCATTCTATTTGCTAGCAACAAAGTTATATTCGAATCTTTAATTTTTCTTCCGGTTCTATAATTACCATTGTTGTTACACCTGACTTCTGAAAACCCTATATCGTTTTACCACTACTATATGAAAAATAATTTTCTTTTTCAACCAACATCAGATTTCGTCAGAGAAAATTTTCGCCAGGCGTTCGCCTATTCAAAAAAAAACCTAAATAGCTTAAAGAAACTTTTGCGAAGATCAAAGTTTTGACATGTTGTTTATGAAGACGGATGCTTTTAAAAGTTTGTTTAGAAGAGAAAGCACGTTTCAGTTGAAGAGGGATTTTCACCGCCATACTTACCCTGCCCCCCCCCCCCCTCTAAAAAAAATAAATTCCTCGAAGCTCCTCAACGACTTGCATGCTGATTTTTTTCAGTCACAAATGCTTTTTCTCTTTTTATTCACGCTAGATATAGAAACGCTACGTCAAAAGGATTCTGTTGATAGCCTTGTTCGTTAAATTCAATTTCGAAATCATTCAGTAAAAACGCAGTACACAGAGTGCTAATTTAAAAAAAAAATACTTTTCTCTTTAGCGTGTTTTTTTTATGCGTCAATTTTCGTCGAAAATTTTAGTTACAACTATACGAAATTAACGTTGTTAGGCTTTCAGTCTGTCATTAATTTTATTTCTCAGATTTTTTTTTACTTTCTTGAACGAAGTAAAAGAAGTATTGCATTCACACGATTAATTTTCCACTCATATTTCAATCAAAATCTCTACTTTTATCACCATTTATTAATCTTTTAACATGTGAGGTTGGGTGTCTAACACTCTAGCAGAATGGGTTTTTTGCATTCAAACGTTGCCTATTTACTTTTTATGGCTTTATATGTACACCTAAACCTCTTTTTATGCGGTCTTTATTTATGCTTTTTTTTTTCCCCTTCATCTTTTTTTTTTTGGTGCGGGTGTTTTTTTTTTTTTTTGCGATATTTTTTATATATTTTGGGGGGGGGGGTGGAAAACAAATTTCAATCAGATTGGGATTTAATTGATGAAATTATTTTTGCACCCCGATAAGAAGTTACTGTAACCTCCCAAAATTTTCCTTATTCGGGAAATATTGTCCGAGAACTCATCAAAAATTATCCACTTGGTTTATTTTGATTTCGTATAAATATTATAATTTTGTAAATTTTTGGGTTATTTTTTATGTGAGACTTTTTTTATGCGGTCCCTATCCACCGCATACAAAAAAATATTTTTCAACTGTGTTTGCGAAAACAACTTTTTAAAGCGACTTGTGAAGTTTCGAACAATTTTTTTTATGTGATTTTTTATGCGACTCCTATCCACTGCATAAAAAACTGTTTGGGTGTATGTTGCTTACGGTACTGTTTCAGCTGTATAAATAAATTATACAAAATCATTGGAATTGTTCCTGCTTAAATTTGCTAAATTTGGCATAGTGCAAAAGAAATATGATGTTGAGCTCAAGACACTCATGCTCTATTTTCTATGCTCAGGTCCCAATCAAGCCGAAGTAATGTCCAGGTTCTGGTAAAATTTGGTGCCCCTCTCACGAGAATATTTTTAAGCAGTTGTTTAAAAACAGGGGGAAGCAGGGGGCAAGAAAGAAAGAAATTTATATTATTTTGTTGTCTCTAAAATTTTGGTTCCCAGGTCCGCGAAACCGCAGAACTTGAACTTGCGTTAATCAGTCCCTGACTACACTGTTAAGAATTCAGGAAACTTTTATAGTAAATATTACTGTAAAATGGAGTGTTTACAGTACAGAAAAAAATACAGTAAATTGCACCGAAAAAAATTAACGATTGCAGCGCCAATTGATACGCCACGTGACTTTCAGTACGAAGCATAAAACACCGTATTTCCCTCCCTCGATGTGTCCCAACGGGTAAAGTCGTCTGGTCAGCAAAGCCGCATGAAGAAACGCAGGTCCTAAGATCGAATCTGCGTTTTTTACCTCTCGTTTCTTCAAGAATAATTTTTTAAATAAAAAAGCATTTTACGGTAAAAGTTATTGGCAACTTGGATGGCAGCAATTTTTAACACAAAATTTCAGAATTTTTTTTAAACAGTGTATGCTTTTGGGCAGCTATGATAAAGAATGACTGTCCCATTAATAATGAAAAACATTTTCGTTTAATTTCATGTAAACTTAAACTACTATTAAATTGAAAAGCTAAAAAAAATCCCATGGCAAATTACTCACAGATCAGTAGTGCGTATACCTTTGCATCCGAAGGAAATCCATTAAGATAAATCTCGCGGGCCAGAACGCATATAACATGCCAATATATTGTTTTAAATTCTTGATAACATGGAGGTACACTGAAACGAGAAAAAAAAACTACAATCAAAGAATTGTTGCTATCTATTTTCTAGTTAAACTAAAAAATTGTCAAAAGAACTGTCTTAAAGCTCAGCAAAAAAAAAAAGCATCAGATACAACATGGGTATTGTCCGTTTTCTACGAGAAGGCACTTGACTCCTCCCTCGTCACGTGGTATCCGATGATTCTGTTTCGCTGTTTTCGGCAGAAGGTATATTAGCTGGGGAACTAAACGACAAAAATCAATGGAAAACTGAAAATTGTGATAAGAAGATGCCACTTGGTAGGAATGTTGTTTATGACTATAAAAGGAAATTAAGACCCAGAGGCACTTTCAAAAACCGTTTAAATCCAAGATGGCGGCGTTTTTCAAAGTGGCTACCCATATTAGAGTTTTTTTAATATATGTCGTACAAAAGAGGTTTTTATATCAAATTATAGGTTTTTTATGTCACAGATTTCATTTTGTATGTTGAAAATAAGCTAAATGTTCATTTTGATGCTTTTGCTTTTAAGTATAACTTTATTACTTACAAAAGAGATTGCGTGTTTTCAAAGTACCAATATTAAAATAGGAAAAATATTAAATGCAAATATGTACAAAAATATTAGTACTATGTCGTTAATCAAACCTTGCTTCATTCTTCGCATTAATTTTTGCATAATAGTGTGCAAGACAGACCAACACTTCTGTAGCTACACTTGTTGTTGCAGATTTTGCAGGTGCACCTAATCAGTGCCTGAATCAGAAATTTCCGGTAACTCCGACCATTTCAGCTGCCAATATTTTTCATCCAACCCTATTCACTTGGAGATGGTGACCGTATGATATGTTTGTGAGCTTGTCCCCAAATGTGTCCAGCCTGGAAAACAGTACGCAATATTTGTTGCTGTAAAGCACCCTTTGTTGGTGGCAAACTTTCAAGTGGTCGATTTTTTGTCATTTACAACTCTTTCCCTTGCATCATTTACAGTTAACGCTATTACTAGTGAAACAGTACGGTAGTACTACTACACAGCTTTCAAAAATGTCAAAAATTTCCCTCGGTACAGAACTTTGAGGTTGCGAAATAAATATAAAATGCCACAGTTGCTTCTTTGAATATCATCCATGTCTTCCAAGTTGATTTTTTGGACTTGGAAGCTAGGAATGCTGTCACAAAATCGATGAAGGCATGAAATCCTGGTAAAGCCTTTCTTTTCCTCTTCTTTCACAATAGCTTCATATGTGGCATGAACTGCAAAAGCGCCCATATAGGGGGGCAAGGGGGGCTCGAGCCCCCCCCCCCCTTTGAAATTAGACCTTTTTTGCTTTTGGTAATTTTTTCTTTGCAAAAATGTAAAAACATTTCTTCTCCAGCCTTTAATGAATAAGTTATAAAAAATGAAATATTTTAATGACTCTAATCTGTCCTGAAATCGGTTTCCATGGCGAAAATACCCTCCTAACCCATGAGGAAAATATCTGAGCCCCCCCCCCCTTTACAATTTTGCATATGGGCGCCGTTGATGAACTGTAATGAATTTGTTGTTGTTTCCTGTTCCAAAAACAATCCAAATATCCAGTATTAATGTTGACAACGAAAAAAAAGGTAAGATATTGCTAAGACTAAGACATCTGTATCAACAATGCACATGACAATATTCCTGAAACCGTTTTCTACTATGTTTTGAAGATGCAATATTATTCTTGAGCCTGTGTAAGTAACATCAATGAGGGAAGTGTTTGTAGCACTATTTTCTTTAACGTCTTCATCTGAAGTCGTTAGAACCTGCACATTTGTTATGGTACTTATCACTTACGTACCTAACAGAGCAAAGAACCCTTCTTTGTTATTTGAATTTCTTAAAAAACCTCGCCGATTTTTAGTTAAAGTACCATGTGAAAGCACTTGTCTTCTTCCTGCTCCCTATTTCTCTCTAGTGGCCATTAGTAGTTGATGTAACATATCTGTCCTAAATAAAATCAATTCTCCGGCATTGGAAAGTTTCCATATCTTTACGAACGTAAGGTTTAAATGTGTTTTTATAGTAATCGATAAATGTTTTAGAAGTTTGTGACTTTAAATTACGCACGTCGATTGTCAGTTCATCTAAAAAGATTTTTATCATGCAGAGATTGAACTACCAGAGCTACATCGATCATTTATTTCTGGACAGTTTGAGATAAGGAAATCTAATAGATTATTCTCAGCAATCAGCGTAGACCTAGCACATGAACAAAATAATGGGAAAAGTTAAAGGAGATGGCGGTGCAATAGGACTGACACAGGATCCATCTGCACTTAGGCGTTGGATGGTTTCTAGATCAGAAATAAGTCGATTAAGAGTTCCAGTTGATATTGAGCTAAAACATGAAGAAAATAGTCGAATTTATCCTGCGCAGTGCCACTCATTTCAAGTTACATTTTTTACTAAGGTTCTTTCTCTTTATAGCACTTTAAAAGAACTTGGAAATTCATTTTTGGAAAATGACCCAGGACCTTATCGTAATCGATTGCAGGGTTATTGTGCACAGTGATGCCAGTTCCCTTTTATGTACTTCTTTTTTTTCAGCTTTTGCTGCCGCAAAATGGTACACTGTTTTTTTTTTTTTTTTTTTTTTTTTTGCCCCCTACTCCGCTTATGAGCCCCAATCGCCGCCACTGCTGTTAGGTAAATCCAGGGCTTTACTGTTAGGTACGTTAGCTGTAAGTACCATGACAAATGTGCAAGTTCTAACAACTTTAGGTGAAGACGTGCAGGGAAATAGTTCTGAAAAAACTTTGCTCATTGATGTTACTTGCCCTGGTCCAGAGGAAACAGGCTCAAGAATGATACTGCATCTTCAAGACATGGTAGAAAACGGTTTCAGGAATATTTTCATGTGCATTGTTGATACAGATGTCTTCATTTTAGCAATATCTTACTTTTTTTCCTTGTCAAAATTAAGTGCGGATAAACTTTGGATTGCTTTTGGAACGGGAAACAACAAATTCATTACAGTTCATGCCATGTATGAAGCTATTGGGAAAGAAAGAGGAAAAGAAGGGCTTTACCAGGATTTAATGCCTACATAGGTTTTGTGACAGCATTCCTAGCTTCACTGAGAAGTCCAAAAAATCAACTTGGAAGGCATAGATGATATTTAAAGTTGCTTTTTATTTATTTCGCAACCTCAAAGTTCTATACCGAGAGAAATATTTTACATTTTTGAAAGGCTGCGTAGTAGTTCTACTGTACTGTTCCACTAGTAATAGCGTAACTGTAAATGATGCAAGGAAAGAGTTGTTAATGACAAAGCATCGGCCACTTGAAAGTTTGCCACCGACAGATTGCCTTACAGCAACAGGTATTGCGAAGTGCTTTCCAGGCTGAGCACATTTGGTGACAAGCTCACAAACATATCATGCATGCACCATCTCCAAGTGAATAGAGTTGGATGACAAATATTGGCATCTGAAATGGTCGGAGTTACCGTATATTTCTGATTCATGCGCCCGATTAAGTACACCTGCAAAATCTGCAACAACAAGTGTCGCTGCAGAAGTGTTGGTCTCTCCTACACACTATTATGCAAAATTAATGCGAAGAATGAAGCAATGTTTGACTAACGACATAGTACTAATATTTTTGTACATATTTGCATTTAATATTTTTCCTATTTTTATATTGGTACTTTGAAAAGCACGTAATCTCTTTTGTAAGTAATAAAATTATATTTAAAAAAGGCATCACAATGAACATTTGGCTTATTTTCAACAAACAAAATGTGACCTGAAAAACCTATAATTCGATATAAAACCCTCTTTTGTACGACATGTACTAAAAAAACTCTAGTATGGGTAGCCATTTTGAAAAACGCTGCCATCTTGGATTTAAAAGGTTTTTGAAAGTGCCTCTGGGTCTTAATTTCATTTTATAGTCATAAACAACATTCCTACCCAGTGGCATCTTCTTATCATAATTTGCAGTTTTCCATCGGTTAGCTCCCCAGCTATATTCGGATCATAGCATTCTGTAGCATTCTGTTGTAAAAGCAGCAGTTTTTTAAATGTAAGAATAACTAAAATGACTACAGGCAAGTAGAGCAAGTGATGTAAAGGACACTAAGACTTCTTTGCGCATTACAATGCACGTCCAAGTTAAGGATGTCTGGTTTCGTCTCCTTTAGAAGCGCGTGGATTGCTTACCGATCACTCCCACGTAAAATGGAACTCTGCGTTCGAGGAGGCGTGGCGAAGTGCCTTCTCGTGAGAAACAGACAATAGCGTTAAGAGTTTCAGAACAATTTTAAAGCTGTTTAAGTGCTAAGAGTAAATGATTTTAGTAATAACACTTGACAGACAAGAATTTTTTTTCTCTGAAATGTTAAACAAATTTAAATCAGAAAATGAATTTTATCATTGACTTGGAACAAATAGTTGATTTGCACAGTCTTTCATTGCCTGAAAAAAAAGCATATTTTTAAAATGTATTTTTGAGGCGAATTCGTGAGCACTCACAAAAGAAATGTGAGGTTGTTAGTTAAAATCAGGGGTGCCTACCGGAAGGGGTCCATGGTGCAGACTGTGCCATTGAAATTTTTATGGGGGTTAATTTGACATGGATTTTGTCTCATTTTGGGGGCTCTCATTCTGGGGCGACTCTGCAGCATTTGAGAGGGTGCGCCATCGTCCTTTGGGGGGGGGGATGGGCACCCAGGATTAAAATTGCTTGATAAAAATTCATTTAGATTTCGAATTGGTGAACAAAAGTTTCCAAAAGGCAGTTTTAGGCTAAATTTGGTTGAGAGAACTTTCTAAACGAAAATATAAATAAAAACAGGTACTAATGTACATAATTTAATACACTTCAAATGTATTCAGCAGTGTAAAAGGAATACCAATACACTGTAGATAAATTTAAAAAATTTAGTGTATAATTTCTAGATTTGATATTGTAATAATTCATAGGTTACATAGTATTCCTCATTCGAAAAAAAAACCAAGTAAACATTTTTACCATTATTTTTATGTACCCATGAATATATCTAAAATACTAGCTTTAAATTCATGAAAAAAAAATTTAAAGTAAATATTTGTTTAACAGTGTAATTAATACTCTCCTATTAAAACGGAAGCATGGGACAGCTGATGCTCTTTTCATGCACTAAAATTGAAAATCCCAGTTCATTTACATCTTAATTTTTGCATCATCATTTGCGTTTTAACTTTATCTTACTGTTTCTAAGTTTGAGGGAAACAATTGAAGTTTGATAAAATTCTACGAAATTTAAAGCAATTAATATTCTAGACAGAAAATGAGCCGCATTTGGAATAGAAATAGAAAGCAAAGATGTTTCAATACGAACTTCGTAGAAGAAAAAGAATTAAATCAATTGTAGTGCCAATAAGATCCATTTGCTTCGAAGATCACTCGGGGCAAGAACTCTGTGTGTGACATTAAAACATCCAATTACTTCGAAATGCAAATCTTGACGGGCTTCGGGGTTAGATTAGATTGTCAGTTACGTTACGTTGCGCGTCATATGCTATGCTTTTCTGTGAATCGTAATATAGACTTCATTTGCTATTAGAATCTATAATGGTAAAATTTGCTTGATAATTAAAGCTGTTTTAATTATGTATGACAACCGAAAGGGTTTCACACTTCTAAGACGCGATTTACTTCCGCTTGCATTGGATACATAAGTTAAATAGGAGCATCGTTGTTTGGTTCAAATTCTCTGCTAAAAATAGCAAAATGAATAAATAACATGATACAAAAATAATTATGTGGTATTAAAATGAATCCATTGCAATTGCGGAGAGCTATACTGCCATGTGCAGGTAAAGGGCAGTAACTGCAAGTTTTTTTATTTTTATTTTTTCTTTTCTTTTCTTTCTTTTTTTTTTCTTTTTGCATTTTTGTCATTTATTGTACGTTATCTTTATTGTACACTATCGGTACCCACACGGCTTTGCCCGTAGTAGAAAATTAAAAGGCCATTTGGTTCGCCTGTATATTTACAAATAATGGATGATGAATTTCTCGCCAATTAGCCAGAGTTGGGCAAATTTTAATTGCATGGATAATTAAAGATTAACAATTGATTAACTGGTAAACGTTTCCACAACAACTAACAATTGATCCATTGTAATTGTGGAAAATTACAACCAACAATTAATTAGTTGTTAATTGTAGTTTACTACAGTTAACAATTGGTTAATTGTAGTTTACTATAGTTAACAATTATCAATTGTTTTGTGAATTTTGATTAAAACTAAAGCGACAGGTTTACCTGGGACGTGGACGCTGGACGGGTACTATAATACTATTTAACTATTGAAATACACATGTTAGCAACAAATAAAATAAAAATGCACAACAGTAAATTTATTACGAGCAATAAATTATTTACTTCAGCATATGAATTTTCTCAAAAAATCTTATTTCTCCAGCAAAATTTCCTCAGAAAAGGAATACTTCACTTAAAAATTCAAAAATATTTTTTTCCGTTCTCTTTAAAGTCCAAAAAACATCTGAGAGAAATTACAGAAATGTATCTTAATTACACGATTAAAAAATAAATAAATAAATAAAACAGAGCGGACTCTGTGACCCTCACGTCCCCTGTTATGTCCTCCTTTCTCACCTCCCCTGTTACGAGTTAAACTAAAACAATGATTTAAACTAACTTAAAACACTTATTTAAAACACAAACATTTACGTGTGGAAAAAGCTTGCCAAGACGAGACTTAGTTCACGCGGCGAACGAGCAATCTCTCTCAGCACTGAATGAAAATACGAAATTGAATAATACTTTGGACTCTGTACCCTGCGCTGTACCTATTGATACATAAAGTTAATTGTTAGTTTTAATTGTTTCATAAAACAATTTAAAACATTAATTGCAATTATTTTAATTGTTAGAAACGATTAACGTACATTAATTCAATTAAATCAATTGCAAAATGCAATTAAATTTAATTGCAATTACTTTAATTGCAATTACTTTTTTAATCAATTAACAAGGCAATTGAAAAGATAATTGATTAATGCCCAACTCTGCAATTAGCTATGTTATTTGCTCGCCCATGGTCGTATATATGCTCGTCCACTTTATTGTAATTTTCTCGTCCACATTAAGGTAATTTGCTCGTCCATGTTATAATAATTTGTTCGGTAAAATGTTCTTAAAATTGGTATGGAAAAAGAACAAAATCGAATTTTCGAAAAAACGCTTCGAGCTGCACACCCCCATGCTACAAACTAGTTTTGTGCCAAATTTCATGAAAATCGGCGGAACGGTCAAGGCGTTATGTGCGTCACAGAGATCCAGACATCCAGACAGAGAGACGTTCAGCTTTATTATTAGTAAAGATAAAGAAGCTCGCTTATTTGGTTTTCATTGAAAAAAAGGCGCAAAAAAGACGTCTAATTCTAACATTTCCCTATTGTTAGTATTGAATCCAAAACGCGTTTCTTCAAATGTCTCGAAAACGCATTTCTGCGATACTGCCGTTTACCTGCACACGGCAATATAACGACCGGCTCTAGTAGTTCTGCCGCCCTAGGAGATAGTGACAAGTGCCCCCCCCCCCCATTGAATAACAATAATTACGGATGTGTCGTTCATGAACGAACGTGTCAAAAAAAATTTTGAAAAAAAAAATAGAACCGACTTCAAAATTGCTCTAAAAAGTGAAAAATAATTTTATCCTTTAAACACCATCGATAATACTTTTAAACATAATTTTTGAAGTTGGCGCAAAAACAAAAAGTAAAATCCATTGTAACCATGCTTCGTTCATATTTTTATCAAAAAATCATCCAAAGTTAGGAACGAAACATTTAATCGTTACTCAAATATGCTGTCATCAATGCGTAATGCATGTGGTAGTGAAGAAACTGGACCTGGTTAAATTTATACTTGTAGTTGAGTTATGGCTGTGAATGATTTTATTGATCGTTTTTTGCGCCAACTTCAAAAATTATGTTTAAAAGTATTATCGATGGTGTTTAAAGAATAAAATTATTTTTCACTTTTTAGAGCAATTTTAAAGTCGGTTCTATTTTTTTTTTTTTTTTTAATTTTTTATGTCTCATCGCATCCAATAACAGATAAGATGAATAAGCTCATATGTATTTTTTGTAAGAACTATAATACCATGTGATATTTATTTTTCACTTTCACCTGCTGTTAGCAATAGATGAAGGATGTACTTACTAACTAGTTCTATAGATACTACATGCACTTCAGATGCTAACGTTTGATGACTAGATGTCATTTGAATGGTGTCATCTATGCGATCGTCAAAATGTGAACTCTTAATAGGAATTCCTTTAACTGATATTAATTCCTTTTCTTTTAGTTCTCTCCCTTTTTCAGAACTTATTTTCCTACTTTGTTTTAATCTAATTATACGTATATTTTTGTTGCTCAGGGAGGGAATCAAAATCAGCGAGAATTGCTGCAATAATTTTGGTCATTGCTTTGCTTGAAGCGCCAGTTAAATTTGCAAAAAATACTGTTTGAAGCATAAAAAAGGAAAGTCTTGTATAGGACAGGTTTTATTTGAATGTGAGCATTCTTTTTAAATCAGCGAATAAATGTCGAGTAAAATTGGTTGAGTTGTGTTTATATTCTAACTAACGCATTGCAATATTTCCGTTGTGTATTTTAGTACTAATTTCAAATATACTTTTTAAATTTTTGTTCTTTGAAGAAAAAAAAACAAACAAATTTTCTTAATTTTTGTCAGTTTTTTAGGGTTAAAGGGACGAATCTAAATATTGGACGAAATTCATATAAGTTTTTGAGGGTTACAGCTGATTAACGTGTTAACATTTCTGCTGCAGGGCAGACCCATTTTCAAGATTTTTCTTAAACTTTTTTTTTTTTTTTGAAAAAAAAGTACATTTTTGTCTTTTTTTTTCCAACTCTTTTAGGCCAAAGGGGCACGGCTAAATATCGAAGGAAATTAGTGAAATTTTTTGAGGGTTTGAACAGACCCAGAAAGCAACTTTTCCGCGCTATCCAAAAACGGATTTGAAAAAAAAAAAAGCTTTTTCGACCCACTCTGAGTACTATCACCCCTTTTAACAACAAAAACAGTTTAGAATCAACCTGCATATCAAAAATGTTACAATGGAATCATGCAAGAATTTTGCAGCCGTTCAGCCTAACCCGCTAGATGATGGCCCTAGGGATAATACTGTGAATATCTTCACGAGTTTTTGAAGTGTAACGGTATTGACATTTTCTCGCGCAATTTAAATTTAAAGCTCATTAAATTTTAATTTTGGATTTTTTTTTCATTGCTGATCATTGATTTGTGTACTTAATGTCTTCATATGTGTCATTCTTCAAAAAGTGTAACTTTTCAGTCACACGCCTTTTACAGAAAAAGCTTTAAAGAACAATTCATTTTACAACACGGTTTAATTTTATCAAACATATATCTATTTAAACCAGCCAAACAATTCTTTAATAATTTTTATTTTAGTACATTTTTGGTGCACAACATGTGCATTCTCACCTCCGTATCATATCACACACCTTGTGTTACTGTTTCTGTTGCTTAGTAACTTGTTTAAAGTATATACTTATTTATTATTCCTTTCACAAGTGTTTTAAATACTAATTGTTTAAGTATATTTTATTTTTTAATATTGTTTTAGTTTGTTTTAATAGGATAAGGAGTTATGTCGCACAAATTCTCAACTCCGTCACCTAAGCACAAAATGCTATCACTCATTAACACGTGGCAGTAATGACGTCAAATTTTATTTTCCATGATACAAGGGAACCCCCTTGTTTATTTTAAGCCACAAAAAAAGTTGAGATTTTTTTCGAAATACAATAAGATGGAATTTGCTTTAAAAACCCCCATGAGTTTGAATTTCAGGGATGTAAATCAATGTAAAAAAAAGTAGTGAACATGTTTTCATATGCTTAACATGTGCGGATTATAGCAACGAAGAAACAAAATATTTCCCTGAAAAATGTATCCATTAGGCCTTTATTAATGGAAAATTCCTCACCTCCGTGAATCTAACCTCCGTGAATCTCACCTCCGTGACAGACCTTATCAATGTCATTATTTCTGAGGCGAAAGTAACTGATGAGGGGAAATACATCAATCTTAAGCATTCTACCAAAATTATAAATTGCCAGTGTATCCTCAAATTTACTAAATACTATTTTTTAACATACATTTTGAACTAAAATGATAACTGCTAATTAAGCCGTACGTTAATTAGGAGAGCTTAATATTAGATTCCCACCAATCACTAATATTGCTCATTGTTTGCACCATTAACAAAATTGCTACTTTGGTATTAAATCGGCCTCGATTTTTAAACATTAAAAGTTTTTTTCTTTTTTTTTATTTCCGTAAACAAGGCATTATTTTATTTTTTTTCTATTTATGAGTAAAATAATTGGAACTTAGCTGGGCCGTTGTTTATGGTTACTTCTAGTAGGTGACACTTTCATTTAAGAATGACAAAAAAAAGATAATAAAATTTTCGAAACTGAAAAATATTTACGTTCAAAAGTTACGTTTTCTGGAGAATGACCCATATAAAAATCAAAAACGGCCAACTAATAATGAGAGGATTTTTTTGTACTTGTCATTGGCCACAGTTAACGTGTTGAGAAAATCCCAGAAAACTCAATTTTTAGAACGCATATTATTTTGACATGAGTACGAAACTGGAAGATAAATAGAAGCAATCTTTTCAGGTGTAAAATTTATGCGTTCAAGACCTATATTTAAAAAAAAAAAAAACAGAAATATGTAAGAAGCATTCATTATTAAGAAACAAACACTTGTAAATGGAAAGTTGAACGCTAAGGAAATAGAATTAGAGTTGAGCGTGTTAACGAATTCCTAACATGAACTCTGTTGATGGTTCAAAAGTGATTTATGTTGAATGCAGTATTGCCGAAACTAACAAAATTTCTAATTAATAAAATGAAACAAATTCATTATTTCATTTTGATAGTCTAGCTCTTTACACGAGTAGTCGGAAGCCTAATGAGCGGCGGAATTTCTCTGTAGCATTGAAGTGATCTGCTTTTCAGTTAGAGCTGATATTTTTAAATTTTGATGGGGGGGGGGGGTGTACACTCTAATGAAGTATTCAATTTGGTTTTGTTTGTAATGATCTCTTCATAGTTTTTTTTTTTTTTTTTGAGTAATCATGGTTACTTATTGTTTTCACGTCCTACTTTAGTTTGCTTCATTTTGTGGAGTGGATAAAAAATATATAATGCTAGGATAAAACACCCTACGCCACTACCCTTACGTAAGAAAAAAATTTGTTCCCCAGCTATGGAAAACGGTTGACTCTCGGTAACTCGAACTGGCATATTCCTTTGTCTCAAAATAATTTAGCGTTTTTGCAAAGTTGATTGCAAAGTTGCAAGCACCAATTATGCATTTTCTGTAACAAGAAACCTGATTTTAAGCTAAGTGAAATTTTCCCTTAAATTAGTGTAAGATTGATAAGTTTTTTTTAACTTAAATTTCACGTAATTAACTCTCCAAGTTCGAAGAATTTAACACTCTGAGGTTAAATATTTTTCAAGATATGTCTGTAGACATAGTAGTGCTGATATGTAAGTTTTCATTTTATTTTCCCTGCAACCCTTGTTTTCAAATTTAATTGCAATGAATTGAAAATTGGCATTTGCTGTACTGTTAATCGCGCTGTCATTAGAATTTCAATATTGAAATATTGAGTTTAATATTTAATAAAGCTTAACTAGTAATGTTTACAGTATTAACTTCAATTGGTTCTTTCAGCATCCACCATGAAATCCCCCCCCCCCCCGATTTGACATTTGCAAATTAAAATCGTACAAGATGTTGCAAAATGCCAAAGAAGAAGAAAAAAAAAATTTATAATTGTAAGTATAATAGCTGTTGCTGTTTGATGTAAAAGAACCAATTAAAATTGTTATAGTACACAAAATAATAATCCAGACGTAAAATAAAATCCCAGAAAAAGGATTCCGGAACATTCAAAAACGTTTTCGAAAATTACAAAGAGGATTCCGTAATACTCGGAAACGTTTTTGAAAATTTCATGAACCGCAGTTGCACAATATATTCAGAAACGTTTTGGAAAATTATAGAAAGAGGATTCCTATATAGTTGGAAACATTTCTAGAAATTACAGAAAGAGAATTCAAAAATACTCAGAAACGTTTTTGAGAATTTCATGAACCACAGCTGCCCGATATACTTAGAAACGCTTCCGGATTTTTTTTACAGTGCGGTGTCACGAATGTGCTCTTTTTAAGTCGAAGTTTTTGCAAAAAATTCGTTTTCATTTTATAAAAAATAAAAAAAAGAAGTTTTTCTTCCTTTAACACATCGCTTTGCTAACCAGTTTGTATGAGGGAGATAATTTATTTACAATAGTGCTCCTTCATGTGCATGCTGTTGCAAGGTTGCGTTACTTTTTACCTTTGCTGACAACGTAAAATTTCATTGCTTGCTAATTTTTGATAGACTTATCTTTGTTGGTGTGGACTGAGCGGAAATTAAATTATTTAGTGAATATTGAGGAAAATGTAACTATGTGTGAATACTTGTTCTACGGAGGGATTATGGAGGGGGGATTATGTGGAATCTTTACCACAGTCAGTATCAGATTTTACGAATATTTTACTGCAGTGTCTGGGAAAACTCCAAAAATAGGGATAAGTCAAATAGTATTTACAAACTTAATGACGTTTTAAGATGAGATACAAAAAAGAAAAAAGATTCAGCAGTCAAAAATATATTCTTTTTTCGAAGCATCTTAATAAAATTTATTCTCTGAGAAGTTTTTTTTTTTTAGAACTAATAACAGATTTATCCAAACAATAATGCGCCAACTTAAAAAATTATGTTTAAAAGCATTATCGATGGTGTTTAAAGAATATAACTATTTTTCACTTTTTAGAGCAATTTTTAAGTCGGTTCTATTTTTTTTTTTCAAAATTTTTTTATTTCATTCTTTTTAGTGTAAATGTAGGTATTTCAGAAATAATAAGAAGTTACCATCACGAAACTTCACATTTTTTTCTTAAAAATGCTCCATACTAAAAAAAAAAAAAATTGACACGCGTTAAACTTTAAGAGATTGGCACTAAAAACTTATCTTTGTTCCTCTCTGGAAATCATGCGTAGTTAATTTAATTATAACCATTTAAGTATTACGTTTTTCCTAACTAATTTACATTCCACAGCATCTAAGTTGCTCATGATGCAATCTTGTATTTTCTTACTTAGCCCCGATCATCTGTTATCGGCATAGATGATAACGATAAAAATACTACAGAGTAGTTGAGTCAAACCTAATGGTAGCATTGTGAAGGCTAAGCAGATCCTAATCACTGCATCACCTCGCTTCCAGGTTAGGTTTACCCCTACTATGGAGCAATAGCACTGAAGAAAGGAAGATTTTGATAAATCACATAGGGTTACTATAAATCAGAAGGGTTAATAAAATAAAATTATTTACGCCAAAAATGAGACGACAGCGCCAGATTCCCCATTATCGAAATATCCCTTGAAGAAATTTGATGCTTGCTTCAGAGAAGCCTTCATTCAAAATTATCATTACAATTAATGTTACTGTTATAGGGCACCAAAGTTTTATAACAATGAGTTTCCTATTGTCGCGTAGATGAAGATAGCGAAGACAACGTGAAAGCCAAATGAAGCGAATACTTGTTGTCTCAACTCGAGATCTTTATTCAGAACCACGAATGAACGTTACATCTCCTTATATACAACTTGAGAAAGTGCTGGAACTTTCCAGACTTGGAAAGATACAGAAATTAATAGAAGATTCGAGAAAATACGGGAAACAGTAGAAACGAAATTTTAGTAAAATTCAGTTTGTCCTAGTCGGGATTTGAACCCGGGTCGCTCGTGTGGGAGGCGAGAATTCTACCACTGAGCCACCGTTATCCACGGATGAAAAGTGCGAACTTCGCTACAAAATCATTTAATAGGGAAATTGCATAAAATTTACTGTTTTTTGCCCATAACTTTTTTTCTACAGAACAAATATGGTCAAACAAAGTAATGGGACCTAAGTTGAGCCATCCCCTATCCATTAAAAAAAGAATCATCAAAATCGGTTCACTAGGTGAGACGCTATGAGTGGACAAACAAAAAAAAAACATACATACGGTATGAATTGATAACCGCCTCCTTTTTGAAGTCGGTTAAAAAGAACGAATCCTTCGCCTAAAAATGAACGACCGTTCTTTTGAACGGTGAACAGTTCGGAACACTGTATTGATGCATTTTATAAAATGTAACCTGAAGTACATTCTCAATATTATTTTTTTGTTTCATTTGTACCTGTGGCCATACTGCACTTGGAGATATGATGCACTATATGACTAAAAGTATTCTGACACTTCCAAAAGTTCACATTTTTACGAATTTCTCGAAGAATAAGAGATTAAGTGCTCTGTATTTTTTTCCCCACACAAAAGGTATACTCCAGTTGTCATTTTCCAATAAAAATTGAATCTTCTATTCATTTCAACAAAAATTGCTTTCTGATCATCCTTCGTTTTAAATAGCTGGGAATGAGCTATAAATTTCATAAATAAATTAAACTATGTAAAATTTATTTTTATATTTTCGTGGAAGTATCTCTTATACACAAGGAAATATATAAGCATTTCTTCCAAAAATACAAATTTTGTTGGAAGGTTTTGATCTTATAACACGCCGAGTTTTTCGTCAAACGTTTCTAAACTTTCAGAATATTTAACAGCATCATGAGAAACATAAAAATAAAATTTGAAGTTAAAACTTTGAAAATTTGATGAAATATGAACGTTTATAGCAATTGAATTTTCAAAGCGCATGCGCGAATGATAGCAGTTCATAATCTTCATAATGCAAAGCACGAGTAGATCCTGCAACTCATAATAAAATTCCAGCTCGATATCTTTAAAATTTAAAAAGTTATCAGTATCTTTGATGAGCCGAATTTCAATAATGGGGTCGTTTCCAAAATTTTAAAAATATATTTTTCTGAAAGAACACGCTTAAAAACATAGGATCTAACCATTTTTTAAATAATTTGTTTAAGTTTAATATTTTTAAAAAATTACTTAAATTGGTGCGCTTTCATTGTTTACATTTCTTGCCGATGGCATCACAAATGATGAAATGTCATTCTGTGTTACCATTCACAGAGCAAAATATTTATTTCGCATCTTTACTCACGTGTATTGGCAACGATATGGTTGATAGCAAGCGTAGAGCGCAATATTTAATTCGCTTCTTGATTATCATAACGTGGAAACGCGGTATAAATGTGCCAAAGAGCATCATTTGTGACATCATCAAGACCACGCCTTGTTTGCAAATTCGGACATTTAAAAAAATTAATTAAAAAATAACTGTTGGGAAAAATGAAAGAATTTTCTGTTAGTTCCATGTTTTTTTTTTTTTTTTTTTTTTTGCTTATTCTATCAATTTCAGTGACTAAAAGTACTACTTTTGACTGAAGGAAACAACCCCATTCTTTTATAGGCAACGAATCGTAAGGGATCGTTTGCAAACTAGCAACACTTTCCTGTTTTCGTGCAGAGTGATTTATGATAAAACGGATAATTTGCGGACGATCCCTCACAATTCGTTGCCTATCCAAGAATTATTGAAATTCGGCTTATTAGATCGCTGATAACTTTTTAATATTTAAAGATATTCGGCTGGAATTTTATTATGAGTTGTAGGATTTATCTGGGTCTTGGTTGATGAAGGTTATAAATTGCTATCTATCGCGCATGCGCAGTAAAAAATTAATTGCTTTAAAACCCTCATATTTCTTTAAATTTTTAATCTTTGAATTTAAAATTTTATTTTTAATTTTCTTCGGTGTCAAATATCTTGAAAGTTAAGAAACGTTTAACGGAAAACTCTGCGTGTTATGAGCCGAAAATCTTCAAATAAAATTTGTATTTTTGAAAGAAATGCTTATACCATTGTGGGTATAAGAGATACTTTGATGAAAATATAAAAATAAATTCTTCATCCATGGACACTTTCGATCCCGGAAAGAACCTGCTTTTCACCACATTCCGGTTATTTGCGGGATATATGTGGAACTTTTCTCCTCCTGCTTCCTTCTGGAGTCAAAGGGGAGTTTTTACCCAGAATGCATTACGCGAAACAAGTTCGTCTACTAGCTTCTAAGGGTACTGGGTAAAAACCGCTTTCTCTGGTACAGTAGGAAACCTCTTTTTACATGGGGAATTTTTCAATCGGTTTTTTGCGGAGCCGTAGCGGAGATTTACGGAGTATAAAAGTGTGTTGTGAACGCGGCTAATGATGCAGGCGCGCGGATTTAAATATGTACCAGCGTTTCTCAACCTTTTCACTAGTGAGGACCACTTGATACTTGGTACCCATCCGAATCCCAAGCGGACCACGCGTGATAGACAAAATATTTTCACAATAATTACTAGATGAAATGAGATGAATCCAAAATCCTTCTTTAATAAGTTTAATTACAGCTATAAAAAGGATATAGATCATTTTCCCCTAGTTGTTAGCGGTCCACATGAAAATCGTTCACGGAACACGGGTTGAGAAGCACTGCAACTTACTGTCTTTTCTTCTTTTTTTTAACCTTGGTCAAATTTCTGAGTAGTTAAAATTAGACTATTAAATATTTGTTTTTAAACTTTTGCGTCTCGATGGCCATTGTGCTAAGCTTGGTTAAATTGCTAAACTGTTTGAATACCACAGTTATAGAATGAGCATCCAATTGAATAATTTGAATGAATTTTAAAGTGTCTTTAATTTTATAGAAAATCGAGAGAGAAAAAGTCGACTTTCAATAAAATTTTGAAAGAATTGAATACGTATTTAGAATAAGGCATAAAAGTAACTCTCGCAGCCGGTAGGATTCGAACCTACGCGGGGAAACCCCAATGGATTTCAAGTCCATCGCCTTAACCGCTCGGCCACGACTGCTTGTGCAGCTGTTTAAGAAAGAAGAATTCTCGCACAAACATAAATCACCAGCTTTAGAGCTATGTTAGATTGTTTAGAAATGCCCTTTTATATACATTATTCATTGCATTCTTAAAGTGACCATACGTTAGTTTTTGAACGAGAACGGGACTACAGCGTTATTAGGTCCCGAACACATTTTCGGACTGCATGCCTCATCTTCCAAAAGATAGTAACCCTGGGGAAAAAAGTCAACCTGCAGGAAAAAAAATAAAAATGGAAAAAGAGAGTTGATTCGAAGACTCGCAATAATTTGAATCATAAAAATTCTAAAATTGTTATTAGCAAAAGCATTTTACTTTTAAATGTATTTTACATTTGCTCTTCCGCCTAATAAATTTGCTCCTCAGAATATGCCAACTACTCCAGTTGCATGCATTTTCCTATCGATGCTATAGTTGTAGAAATGGCCCCCACATGAGGATGCTTGGACTTGAGGGGTTTCTTAGCAATGGGGCCCTGGATGAAAAAGCAGAGATTGAAGCTTTGTATACAGTACTAAATTGACAAAACTGGAAGGGAATCCGCGGCATGATCTGGCTAAGAGGTCCAGTCATAAATGTGTGATCCATGGTTGTAGAGATCAGTGGTTGTAAAGGATGTATAACACGGGCATTTGAAAGGCCTCGAATCCTTACAGAAAGCAAATCTGGCGATTAAATCTTTGCCAAAGAACCAATTTTATTTTCGAGATGCACAAGCAGTCGTGGCCGAGTGGTTAAGGCGATGGACTCGAAATCCATTGGGGTTTCCCCGCGTAGGTTCGAATCCTACCGGCTGCGTAAGCACTTTTTTTTTCTTCTTCTTTTGCTCTCTTAATTCTTGAATTTCAATATTTATGAAAATTGTCCCCAAAACCCTTCTTTAAGAAAAGCAAGTTCGTCTTCCACTACTTTACTTTAAAATGTATCACGTGACTTGGGCGCTTTGCTTCAAGAACTGAAGGCTTCACTCTCTCCACTTTTGCTTCCTTCTCAATGGTTATTGACAGCGGGCCAGTCAGATCTTCTTTCCCTAGGTTGACTATCGCCTCTGCAAAATTATGGCCTCTTTTTCTTGAGGCTTACATAATTTCTTTGTCGTGCTTTAAAGCGGAAGTGTTTCGATCTTTGAATGATTCTAGTTAATTGTAAACAGGCATGCGACGGACTCGCAATGGAATGATTCCAGAGGTACACCGCATCGAAGATTAATGTACTATATTTATTTATGTACCATCGCAGGCGAAAAGAAGGGGCGAAGCCCTGGAAGTACACTGTCGCAGGCGACTAATGAAGCCTCCCTGGCGGCAAGCATGATTCTAAATCGCTTATTTATTTGCAATTTTCATGCTTAGGATCTTCTACATTGTAAAAAATGCAATATTTTAAAATCATTTAAGGGAAATAGAATTTTTTTTTCCCTTTCAATGTTTATCAAGCTTTGCAAATGCAAATAAATGATTTTTTTTCGCAAATAAATGATTTTTTTTTTTTTTTTTTTTTTTTGCAAATAAATGAATGCAAATAAATGATTTTTTTCCTTGAAAAAGCCTTAATTTAAAAATTTGTAAATAAAATTCTATGATCGTTTAGAGCGCGATCGTTTACTACGTAAAATGCTGAAATACTAGTTTTGTTTCAATTCAGGCAAGTCTTGCAATATTTGCATAATATTTCTGATCGCTTTCAAAAAATGACGCACTAAAATTAAAGTTACAATCAAGGGCTTTATATTCCAGAAAAATTCAGTAGCATTCCACTTCAGATTGTCATACATCACATCATAACACCTCCTCAAACCGTCTTATGTAGTTTGCAGACTCTCTAAGTGTTGATGGTTTGAGGCAGGGGCTGACTGGTCCGCCACCCCATCTTTCTTAAACTTTTTTTTTTTCGTCCTCTAACCTGTTGGATTTTTCCTTTTTCTTTTTTTTTTTGAGCAATCACATTGCTAATTGTTCTCATTTGACTGTTTTTATGTCCTATGATTTTATTCCCCCCCCCCCCCCCGCCTCCCTCTGCAGCACCACCGTCGATCGGCCCCTCCCGATGCTGCTGCTCTAGCGAGCAGCGTCTCCAGGTTGCGTCCATTCGAGAGGTTTGGATCTGGAACTTTCTCCCGAACATTTTTCGAAATTGAAGTCCCAAAAATGTAATTTTGACGATCTCCGATGATGTTAGAAGGATAAGAGTTAAAATCCCCACATTTTTTTGTTACTGAATGTTAAAACCGCAGTTTTAGGCTTTTTTCGATAATATTAAGGGAAAGGAGATGGGGGTCAGAGTTCTCATTCGGAAATGTTTCAGAATTGAAGACCGAAGCATTTGTAATCAACATGTGTAACCAAGGTACGTAGTAAAGGTTAAATAATTAAAATCTATAGCCCCTCACTTGAAAAATTTCTGTATCCACTTTTGAGAACGGGCAATTTTTATGATATTGCGCCCCTAGGGTAGGGAGATGCAGACGCGCCCCAAACCTCACTAGTGAATAAAATAAACATACACTTGTGAAAATTGCAACACCACGAAGGACTCACGCGAGTGAGCTGAAAATTGCAGGAAATGTAAAGTAGGGCATGATATGCAAATGATTACAATTGCAGATCCTCTGAACGGTGGATAGAAACGAATATAAATAGACGACTTTACATAAGCGGATTTACGGGGGTGCAAGGGGGTGCGCCGCACCCCCAAAATTTTTGGTTGGGTTTTGAAAAAAAAATAGTTTAGTATATTTCACTCAGAAACGCAGTTGGGGGGAAAAAAATCATAGCTGCTATACTAGTAAATTTACTTGAATCCAGTGTATCACCACACATCGCTAGTGCAAGAAAAACATAACTGTGCTCATATTAAGAATTAAAGTAATTTTATCCATTTTGAAAAAAGAAAAAAAAACATAATGAACAATTTCATGCAAATAAAGAAACTTCTCAAACAATTTATTGTTCAGCGCTGAGTTATTGTATAGAATAATTGCATGTTCTGTAATTGGGTATTTATTCGTAAATCAATACCAATTCTTCTATTTTGGAACAACTTAGGCTAATAAAATAAAATAATAAAAAAAAAAAAAAAATCATGGCTATTGCAAGAAACTTTATCAATAAAACCTACACCTAAATCAATCGAAAACCAACATTTTTTAGTTTAAAGTTTCAAAAATTTTTGAAGGACTCCCCCCGGACATTTTGCTGCAGTGGTGCATCTAGGGGGAGGGGAACGAGACTGATCACCCTCCCCACAAAATGCCGCGTAGATGTTTTTAAAAAAATATTCTTTATTTTTGAAGAGAAGAAAAGATCTCATTTTATGAAAACGCAGTTATTTTACGGAAAAAAAAGAATGTTGGGAAAAAATCTTAATTTCTTTCAAATAGAAATATTAACATTTAAGTTTTTCAACAGCTTCAGATTATTGGCGACGAATTGTATGCCTCCTCCCCCCTCCTCGCAGAATCCTCTTTCATTCATATCCCCCCCCCCTTTTTTTCAATTTTTCTATTTCGTTTTCATTTTTTCTATTAATCCTCAAAATTTTTCTTTTCCAAAGTTATTACAGAGTACCTCAAATTTCGTTTCTTGGGCTTCACTTTCACAAAATATCCAAGAAAGATCTTCTAATCACCAAAATACATCGAAAATCGTTTAAAAGTATCGTCGTCAGTGTCCCTAACGTTACCAAATATGGTCTTACACTCATGTGTTTAAGATTTTTAGTTTTAGAAAATATTCGAACAAGGGCCTCCGACCCCCTTTCTCTAATAAAATCATCAAAGAGTGTTAATATTTTGGTTTTGAAAACTATTATTTCGAAATATTTAAGTGGGAGAATCCTTTTTTTTTAATACCATGAAGTATTGCAGAAGAACTTCATTTTTAGGACTTCAATTTCGAAAATTTTTCAGGGGAGAGCTCCAGAACACTCCGTCCGGTAACAGCACCAAAAATTGTCCTCCGTAGTATTTTTGCAACTTCAGTTATGAAAAGTTAAAGATGTAGCGTGGGGGAGGGGAGGGGGTACGTATTTCTATCTGCTTTTCAAAAAATCGATTGGAGACAGTCTATGAGCCTCATTCCTAAACGCAAACTATAAATATGGATTATAATCACAATTATAAGACTAAAATTTCTAAAAATAGCCTTGGAGCCACGCGTACCTTTCTTGCCCCTAAAATATCACCAAGAACTGTAAAACTGCGTTTTCCAAACTACTATTTCAAATTTTTTCTGGGAAGTGAATCCCATTCCAAACCAGTAGCTAAATCCACTCATTGCTTCTACTTCTAATATCGATTTTCGTTTAAGACTTTTTCTGCAGTTTGAAATATTAAGAATGTCCCGTCCCCTAATCTTACTAAATATTGTTTACATCGCGTTTTTTAGACTTAAAAGTATGTCCCGCCCTAAAATTATTTTTTGATTTCGCCACTGCCTTGTTATTCCGGGAATACCCCCCCCCCCCCTTCCCCAGATCCCTGTTATTGTTGCACCCCCAAATATTTCCGCCTAAATCCGCCTATGCGACTTAAGCGAGGCGTGTATGATTATCGGTAGTTATATGCTAGAGTAAACGTTAACTGAATCGTTACTAGTTTGAACATCGCAGAATCGTCGGCGTTCGTGAAGCTGGATTGTCGTATCGTGCAGTAGCCGCTCGTGTGCAGCGTAACAGTAGCACAACCATGCGTGTTTGGAAGTAGTGGACGGACGAGTGTCGGACAGCTCGGAAATCCGGGAGTGGACCACGAAATGTGACGTCAGCTCGCGATGACAGACACCTGGTGCGTATGGCACTGCGACGGACCGCACAGCTTCTTCTAGACAACAGCTACAGGTGTTTCATTGTGTGCTTCATCAATTCGGAGACGTCTGCTGCAGCGTGGACTGCGCGGAAGGATTCCTTTATACAGGATTGCCTGCTGATTGGCAGCAGGTCGTCTTTTCTGACGAATCCCGCTTCAATTTGTGGCACCATGATGGCCGAATTCGTGTCAGGCGCTATGCCGGTGAACGGCACATTCCGGAGTGCATTATCGAACGCCAGAGTGGACGAACACCCGGAGTTATGGTTCGGGGTGCCATAGCATATCATGGACGATCACAATTGCTACGAATTGTGGGTAATTTGAACAGTACCCGATACGTAAACGAAGTTTTACAGCCCCAAGATATTCCTTTCCTGCAAGGATCGCCAGGGGCTGTTTTCCAGCAGGATAATGCCCGTCCACAAGTCGCCAGGACTGTTAAATCCAACCTTGATTCGCAGCAGGTACAGCTTCTTCCTTGGCCTGCATATTCCCCGGATATGTCAATGATTGAACATGTGTCTGATTTCGTTGGGCGGCGTCTCGCTTGTGATCCTCGTCCTGTTGCTTCGACAGACGAACTTTCGTTGTGCATACAAACAATATGGAATACTCTTCCGCAGACAGATATTCAAACTTTGTTTCACTCCATGCTGAGTCGTTCTTTCTGGCGCCCCCATTCCTCCAGGCCCCCTTGAATCCGCGCCTTGATATTTATAATTTGAAAAAAAAAAAAAAAAATGCAGCGTAGTTTTTGAAGCAGCTTTCAAGAGTTTTCCAGAGATATATACGTATTAGAATTATTCAGTCAAGATTATGCAAAGAACGCGCGAGAGGACGGCAAGTACCAACTTGCTGACGCACTAGAAGCTTTCTTCTTACCCCAGTCAATAAAATGTTTCTATTGGCAGAAATTAGGGAGAAGCTGCATTTTTGTCCGTAATTAGTACCAAATTAGAGGAGTATTATCTCAAAAGACCCCTCCCCTTTTGGCCCCCCAACTAGCCCCTCTCTCCTCAAGTTAGTTAAATAAATTGTCAAATTATGAAACAGTTTTTATTTCAAATGTGTAGTTTCCACCGGTTTTAGAAAACAAGGCCTAAATTTTTGATAACATCTCAAAACAGTTGAAGAAAAGTAGTAACACATACATGTTTTAACCTTTTGGTTAGAACAAACCTTTGTTTTCACTTTTTGGGTAGTTCAGAATGCAGTGCAATGTGTACTTAAATGTGACTAATTTTCGTTAGAAACTTTGCTTGTTTAAAACTTTTCATACTGGGGAACATTAGAACTGGCCAAGTTTTCAGATACTTGTTTTATTGATAATGAAGATTGTTAATGACACTGTCAAAAAGGGTTTTTTAGCGGCATATCGATAAAGTTGTCAATTTCACGCTTGCCTTGATTTTAATTTCTTTTATCGTTCCACATTATAATTTTTTGCTTTTGTGCTTAACATAGGATCTTTAATCCATTATGTAAGATAGCCACATAGCATCACTTACGGAGCAGTTTTGAATAACTATTGCAACTATATCGTTTCTAATTATGGATAAAACGTTGTTGTACTCTTTGAAGGATATCCAGATCATTCAACTACTAAAAACGAAGAGCCAAAAAGAAGAGCTTCAAATAAATATTCATGTGCCTTGCATTTTGAGGACATCACAGTATGCACGACACGAAGGCAAGCGCGGATCTAATGGGGGGGGGTCATGACCCCCCCCCTAGCCAAACCAAACATTACACAACAGGGCCTTTTTAATCTTCCTGTTACTGAATTTTTCGAAGGAGAAATTGAAAACCACCCAGTTTGTGAACAAATATAAAATAAAACCAAGCCCAAAATTATGGGGGGGGGCAAATGTGGGTCAAGGGGGAGGTCATGGGGTCATGACCCCCCCCCCCCCCCAGCTAGACCAAACATAGCCCAACAGAGCCTTTTTAATCTTCCAGTTACAGATTTTTTCGAAAGAGAAATTGAAGATCGCCCACTTTATGAACAAATTTAAATTATATCCAAGTGTAAAATGAAGGGGGGGAGGAGGGGAAAGTGTGGAGCCAAGGGGGGGGTCATGGGGATCATGAGCCTAATCCCCTTAACCAAACCAAACATTACCCACCAGATCCTTTTTATTCTTCCAGTTACAGATTTTTTTGAAGGAGAAATTGAGGATCACTCAGTTTGTATAAAAAATTTAATTATATTCAAGCGCAAAATTTACGTAGGGGAAACGCGTGGGTCCAAGAGGGGGGGATCATGAGGGTCATGACCCCACCCCCCTTAACCAAACCAAACATTACCTACCAGATCTTTTTTAATCTTCCAGTTACAGATTTTTTTCGAAAGAGAAATTGAGGATCACCCAGTTTGTGTACAAATTTAAATTACATCCAAACGCAAAATTAAGGGGGAGGGGGGACATGCGTGGATCCAAGGGGGGGGGGGGGTCATGACCCCACCGCCTTAACTAGAACAAACATTACCCACCAGATCCTTTTTAATCTTCCAGTTACAGATTTTTTCGAAGGAGAAATTGAGGATCACCCAATTTGTGTACAAATTTAAATTATATCCAAGCGCAAAAATAGGGGGTGGGGGAAGCGTTTTTGTATTTAAATTAGAAAGATTTTCGTGCGGAGAACTCTGGCTTTAAGCAGTTTGAAGCAGCATATTGCAGTTATATATAGACTGCAATGCATATCTCAACACAAAATACCTGGTACCTCTAAGAAACGAGACAATGTAGAGACTTTGCTTTAAAAAAAGAAAAGAAAAGAAGGGGGTGGGGCAGGAGTTAAAGTAAAGGGTCGCGAAAGTGGACACGGGAAAAGAATCAAAATCCAGTTAAAGATTTCCCTCCATGTATCATAAAACTTATCGAAGAATGTGACAAGGACATGTATTCTGGAATAAATTGCCTTCTCCGACTCATAGCTACATTGCCAGTTAGTATTGCCACAAGTGAGCGAACCTTCTCGACATTGCGGCGTTTAAAAACAAGGTTAAGAGCCTCAATGTGTGAGGAACGCCTTGTGGGACTTTCTCTCTTAAATATCCACAGAGACATTGATGTAAACATTGACCACATAATCACTAGATTCGCAAAGAAGTCGAAAAGGAAGTTAAACTTTGTCTTGTGAGAAAATGTGTGGAAGAAAACCGTTCAGAAATACTAAAATAATGTTTGGAGGGGACCCCGGAAATTGAAAAGCGCTCACCTTCACCAATGTTATTTTTCATAACAAAGTTTTCATGAATTTATTTTCAAATGTTTTTTAGGATCCCTTAAGGTTAATTAAACTAATTTTTAATACATAAATATTACACACTAACCAACTTTTGATGTGGAGGTAAAATATGTTTAACATTTCAAGTCAATTTAGTAGGGGAATGTGGGGCGAAGTGAAATAGCAGGGCAAAGTGAAATGGTGAAATATCTACTCCGTTTTTAGCGCTACTTAACTAGTAATATTTTAACTATGTAGTAAGATGTCATGTGTAGTCTATTCCAGTCAAGAAAAAAATATCTCCGAAAATCTAATCGTATGATAATACAAGCAATTTTTAAAAAATGATACTCAAATTGTAATATTTTGTTGTAACTCAAAAATTATTTTGATATTATCGAGTGATGAATTGGGACCTTCCAATATTCGGTGCAGTATTTATTTAGTTAATACAGTCGAACCTGTCTATCTCGAAAACCTTTCTATCTCGAAATTTTTTAATTTCCCTGCATTTTCAGCCAAAATTTAATGTATTTTCCATGTTTATCTCGAAAAAAATCCCGAATACCTATATATCTCGAATTCCAGCAATGCTGACATTTTTGAATTCGAAGCCCAGCAATCTTCAAAACAGCAAACAACTTTCCTTAAACACAGAAACGAAGTAGTTCTAAAGGACAGTCATTTCGAGCACTTTCTCGGAAGCAGAGTAGAGGGCAGAGAATGGGACAATGAGGAGAGGGCTGGGCTTGACAGGTTTGACATGCAGTGGCGGATCACCGCATAGGCGCATGAGGCGCTAGCTGGGGCCTCCAGAAAAGCAGGGGGCCTCGGAGCTGCGAACTGGCCTATCCTCAAAACCAACATTTTTTGTTTTGAGAATTTGTCGTGGAAAGCCATAATTTTGTGTGGAAAATGTTCAAAACTCATGAAAATTGATATTTAATCATGAAGTTTAGGCGCGGGCTGATTGCTTCAAATAGGGCACCCTGAGTCTTAGGGGGCCCTGGCTTCAGGTGCCTTTGTTTGGATTTTCCAAGGAGTTTGGATTTTCCTTTTTCTTCCCACAATTTCTGCATAAAATTGTGTTCAATCGACAAAATTATTCTGATAAAATGCACAGTTAGTATTGCCAGCAGGCTCGGATCCGCAAACTACGCAGTGCAGGGGGGGTGGGGGACACGACCTGAAAAGGCCCAACGTCCCAAGAAATTGAAAAAAAAATGAAATAAAAAAAATAACACTAAGTTCTTATTAACGGTACGAATGTACACACTGCTGGCCTCTGGGGAGTGGCCCTATACAGAGTTTTTTCAGGGGGCCCCAAAATTTATACATCTGGGCCTACTTGCCAGAAAACTTTTCCCGTTCCAAGGAGTTCTTTGACCACTTACAAGTCGCCTTCGTCTGAGTAAGGAGTATGCATCTTGTTTTAAAAAAGCACTATTGATATACACATGAAGATATTTGCTTTAAATAGCCATATAGCTAGGAAGTGTCGAAAGGGGGTAGAGAGAGGTGAGACCCCCTCTTCCCAAACAAATGATAACCAGTCGTCATTTTTGTGTCAGTATTATATCAGTCCTCAAAATATACCAATCGTCATTTGTGCGATTATGCCCGAATCGGTGTTTTTCTAAATAAGGGGAGCAGGCAGCAGGATTTACAGCATGGGTTGTAAAACTCGACCTCTTGGAATGGTCACTCTTCTTGACTAACAATTATATTGCCTTTCCTTATCTAGAATGCTGAAGGGAGAAGAGACAGATCTGTGGGAGGTCCAGATCGAAGTTGTTTTCACACGCCGGGCACAGCGCACCGCTGTGTTTTCCTGTGTTTTCTTTCTTTACTTTTTGCTAAATTTCCCACTTTCCCACCAGTGACCTGACCAACCCGTAACAAGATAGTTTTATGACGTATTTAACTAAATAAGCAGTTTGGAAAAGGCGGGAATTTTTTCTTTTTCTTTTTTTTTTTTTTTTTTTTTTTTTTTTTTTTTTGGAGGAAGAACGAAGAAGTTATGTCATTTGCTGTTCGGATTCACTCGTGCTCGTGCTTTTGCTCTGGGTCTTCAATCAACGACAAGACCATTCCTTTCGAGATAAGTTAAATATGTTTTAATAACTATTTAATTTTTAGAATTATGCTGCAATCTTAGTGTTAAATGATAAATTTTGAAATATAATAGACTACAATTAAAGAGGTACAAAGTGCTTTTTAAAAAAATATATACTGCTAATTCTTCTTCAAATTATATTTCCATTACAGAGAAAAGAACCATTTGTCAATTCATTGCAAAAACGCTTTATAAAATTACTATAAAATTTTAAATACCTCTGCTGCGAAAGTAGTTGATTTTGAGTGTTCTCTTTCTTTCACTGGTGCCATTTGTTTGCAATATATTTTACAATTTCAACTTCATTAAGATTGATTTACTTATTAAAGACAAACGTTTTATATAAAAACTGTAGTTGCGGCAAACCTTACCTAACAGCGTCGTAATGCTATAATTAAGATCTGCGTAGCTTTCTTAATGCTGTCAGGTTAGTTTCTCCCCAACTATTGAAGCGTTTCAGTTTTATTTTCAGGAGTGTATATCAACATTTGCCATGTACTAAAAAGTATGTTTTACTGCTTCAAAAGAAAAAAAAATGATGGTAATGATTATAAAAAAACAAAAAAACATAGGCTTTAAGATTTGCTTGAAAACTTCTGAAGAATCAGGATTTTCAAACATGAAAGGAAATTAAATTACGAATTTTGAATTTCAGAAGCATATAAATAATTTCAGGAAAAGTAAAAATATGAGAGTAAGAATTTCACTTGGATTCGTCATAGATGCGCGCGCGCGCAACTATGCTCGCGCGCGAACTTATTATACTTTTCTCTTCATCACTCCACTTCTTAGCGTACGCCTTAGGTCTAGGTGGATAAGTCTTGTGGATATTCTGGCCCACGTAAAAAGAAATTATTGAAAGAAATGAGAATTCAAGAAGCATTATTAAACGTCAAAGATTAATGCAAATTAAAGCAGCTATTTCCACGATGTTGAATTCGATATTTATCAATTCTTGATAAAACTAAATAATAATTGTGGCCTGACAAGAATAACAATTAATGCTAGAAAATTCAATATGACATTACAAATTATTATCGAAAGAAGATAATACTTTTTTGCCTTGCTTGGCTGGCGCTTATTGTTTTCCATTTGTAGCTGAGTTATTTCTCTCGAATTCCCGAATCGGTTAATTTAAAATTTTTCTGTTTCGATTTTTCTAATTTCTGAGTTACGATTTAATTGTGTCATGTTATGCAAATCATCAACAAAATTCTCAAGGAAATATGGTAGTAGTTTTCTTTTCAGTTGAATGACCATTATTTCTTTTAACTTATCGAGTTCTGTAATCCTACTACCATTTTATTCCACTCATGATAAAAATTAAAAATGGTTTATCTAAAAACGCGAAATCTCGCCAAGGATACTTAGCTCGCACAATACTAAAACTATAACCCTAAACAAATTTGGCGAAACCTTTCAGCTGAGAATAAAAGCAACAAAATAAATTCTTTCTCGGTTAAACATTTTTCATTTCGTTCTACGATAATATATTCACGAAAAAATTTTGCATACCGTCTATTCCAACTAAATGCTGCTGTAAAATATGGTTTGTTAAATTAATTTAAGATTTAAAAAAAACAATATTCTTATAAATTCACACAAAACAATAAAATTTTTACCTGGTATAACGTTATCCAAGTTTGTTAATCCAGAGTTTTCTGGTGTTAACGCGCTTTCACCATTTCTCAATCAAATCACTTTTTAGAGGGAAACAATGAAAACTAACATTATTTTGAGGAGCTCGAACACTTTCTGTTGCTGAAAGCAATCCAAGACACATCGATTGCATTAATAAATACTCAGAACAAACTGCCTATGTTTAAGTCAACAGACTTACGTGGAACGCAATGTGGGAATGTTTTAGTTTTTCCGGCAGTTTTGTAAATCACCGCAAGGTAGCGTATTCGAGCGCTGGAGTTGCGAATTCTCGCGATTGATAACCGAATTCATTGTTGTCCGACAAGGAAATTAAAAGCGATGATTTAAAATGTTTATCTGTTTCCAGTTTCTATTTAATTTATACTAATATTATAAAGAAAGAGGGCAAATTTTTATGTGTTTATATGTTCGCGGTAATTTCCAGAGACCATGCAACTATTTGAAAAATTCCTCCACTATATGAAAGGTGCTTTCTTACTGAGTGACATAATAATTCGAAAAAATCCGTTCTTTTTTTATCCCAATTTAGTATTAAATTTAACATAAATTCCCGAATATCGTTGAAAAGGGTAGAATTTTCCGTAATTCTCCTCTAGTACGGTGCGGTCTAGGAAGATTGGGCGCCGACTATTGGGCGCCGGGAACTTTGGGCGCCGAGCATTTTGGGCGCCAGGAACTTTGGGCGCCGAGCACTTTGGGCGCCGGGAACTTTGGGCGCCGAGCACTTTGGGCGCCGGGAACTTTGGGCGCCGAGCATATTGTGCCCAGTATTCCCGGGGCCTAAAATGCTCGGCGCCCAATGTTTCCGGCGTCCAAAATGCTCGGCGGCCAATATTCCCGGCGGCGAAATTTGAAACGCTCTCAATGCTTACGTTACGGTAGTAACCGGTCGACCGGTGAGGTTCGTCGAGCGCAAGGAATGCTTGCGTTCGCCGAGCTCAACTGGTAGCTACCGGTTAATCGATCACGTGACATCTAATGATCACGTGCTTCATATTAATACGATACCGGTTGATGATAGAACGCAGCGGTTAGCAACCGGTTACTCAGTGGTCGACCGGTTAGGATCGCCGAACAAAACCAATTACAGTACATTGGCGAAATGAGAAATAAAAACGAGCGCGTTCTATTAAACAGCATGGTAACCTGGATACATTAAAGCAACCCCGAGTAAAATGTAAACAGAGCCGCACCTTTAAATTGTGAGGTAGAAATTGCAATGCGAAATATTGCTGTTTGAAGTTTTAGTTCGTTTTAATTTCACGATTTACTCTTTTTTGTGTTGTGAAATATTTCTGTTTTCGTAGGGTTTCTTCTGAATCTTAATTTAAATACAAATACAAATACAAATGTGACGACCAGCAACAGGCACTGGGCCCAGCTAGGCTGGTCCTAGTCAATTAATTAGTCCCCAATGAAGATCAATGGCCCTCTTAAAGCTATCCACTCCCTTGCTCATTACCGCCTCTTCCGGTAAGCTATTCCAAGTGCCCTGCTAAAGTAGTAGTTTTTCCTGATTTCCAAGTTAGCCTGAGATTTAAATAGCTTAAAACAATGACCCCTTGTCCTGCTTTCCCCGCAAAAATTTAATCCATTTACATCTTTCATTTTGATAAATTTAAATAACTGAATCATGTCCCCTCTGACTCTCCTTTGCTCCAGGCTATACATGTTAAGCCTATTAAGTCTGGTATCATAATCTAAATCTGAGAGTCCCCTTACTAATTTAGTTACCCTTCTTTGAACCCTTTCCAATACAAAAATATCTTTCTTCAGATAAGGCGACCAAAACTGAACAGCATACTTCAAATGAGGTCTTACTAAACTCCTATATAAAGGCAGAAGAACTTTCTTGGATTTGTTTGAAATAGATCTATTGATGAACCCAAGCCTTTTGTTGGCTTTGTTACTAGCAATACTGCACTGTTGACTAAACTTGAAGTCCTGATTTATAAAGACACCCAGATCCATAACATTTTCTGCCTGATTTATGACTGAACCCTGTAAACGATATCTCATACGCTTATTTCCATGGCCTAAGTGTAGCACTTGACATTTCCCTACATTAACTGCCATACCCCATTTATCTGCGCACTTAGTAATATGATCTAAATCCTCTTGCAGCTGTTTTACTTGTTCTTCATTTTCGACAATCCCCATAACTTTTACATCGTCAGCAAAACAATTCATGCTTCCAGAAATATTTTCATTGATGTCATTCATAAATATAATAAACAAAAGAGGCCCTAAAACTGATCCCTGAGGAACCCCACTTAAAACATCACTCCAATTAGAATGATTTCCTCTCACAACTACTCTTTGCTTCCTACCAGTAAGCCAATTTCTAACCCAAAGTAAAGTTTTTCCTCCTATTCCAATGTCAGCTAACTTGCTGAGAAGAGCAACATGCGGTACCTTGTCAAAAGCTTTTTGAAAATCAATATAAACAACATCCACACATTTTTTGTTATCTAAAGCTGAGGTAACCTTGTCGTAGAAATGCAATAAATTAGTAGTACAGGATTTACCTTTCCTGAAACCATACTGCAAACTAGTCAACAGACTATTAGTCTCTAAGAACATCATGATCTTAATTTTGATCAAAGTTTCGAAAATCTTACAAATCACCGAAGTCAAACTTACAGGTCTATAATTCCCAGCAATACCTTTAGACCCCTTCTTGAAGAGTGGCGTTATGTTAGCCAGCTTCCAGTCCTCTGGCACCGTCCCCGAGTTATAAGAAGCATTGAAAATATTCAAAATAACATCCACTAATTCCTCTGCACATTCAACTAAAATTTTTGGATAAATATTATCTGGTCCCGGAGCTTCAGTTGCTTTAATCTTTTTCAAATGAAATAAAACCTCCTCCCTGGAAAATACAAAATCCTCAAGCTGTATAATAGCTTGTGTCTTGTTAGTGTCAACTGTTGAGATACAGTTATCGTTAAACACACTGGAAAAAAAGTTATTTAGAACATTTGCAATATCCCTATCGTTTTGGATTAAATTTCCATGCTCATCAACCAAGGCCCAATTTGACTGTTTCGAGCTTTCCCAGAATTAGCGTAAGCAAAAAACCTCTTAGGGTTCCCATCAATGTCATCTGCCAGCCTTTGCTCCAATTCCCTTTTCTGAATCCGTACCAAATACTTAAAATTTCGCCTTGCCTTACCATACTGGAGCCTCTCCGCACTCTGACCAGTTTCTTTAAACTTCCGAAAAGTGGCTTGCTTATAATTAAGAGCTTCTTTAGTCTCCCTGGAGAACCACATGGGCCAAATTTTGGTACTAACACCTTTTCTCCTAAATGGAACATAGTCCCCAACGGTTTTAGCAAGTTTATCCTTAAATTCCGTCCACTGCTGATCTACGTCGCTATTTTCCAACCCTGACGAAAAAACCTCTTTCAAGCTCTGCCTAAGTGCAACAAAATCGGTGTTTCTGAAATTGGGCACAAACCTAAAATTATCATCTTTGCACACTACAAATTTAACCCGGAACCTAATGCTGTTATGATCACTATCTCCAATATGCTCCCCTACACTCAACCCCTGAACAAAACTACCTATGTCACAAAAAACTAGATCCAAAATGGCCTCCTCTCGAGTTCCCTGAGTTACAACTTGATCTAAGAAACAGTCACCAATTACTTTTAAAAATTCCTCTTCTTTGCCATTACCAGGATAAAAATTATTCCAATCAATACCCGGAAAATTGAAATCCCCCATTATGATAACGGATCCCATACTGGACATGTCACTAATAATACGGTACATCTGTTCATCTTGTCCCTGGTTTGAATTAGGTGGCCTATAAATGTTTCCAAAGCGTAGCTTTATGCCCTTACTGCTCATCAACTCCAGCCAAACCATATCAATATCAGTAGGCTTATCATTTATGACCAATTCATTGCAAATAAAATTGTCTCTAACATAAAATAAAACCCCACCACCTCTTTTACCTACTCTATCCTGTCTGAATAAATTATACCCAGCAATATGTAATAAATCTGCATCAGATTCGGTAGCCCATGTCTCTGTAATTCCGATAACATCCAACTTCTCATCCATAACTATGCTTTTCAATTCATCCATCTTGTTCCTAATACTGCGAGCATTGGTATAGAAAACTTTAAGCATGCCTAAGTTGCTTTTATTTAACACCCTGAAATTTCCTAAATTACAATTGTTAACATTACTACTCTTGTTTGTCACTTTATTTCCATTTCTAGAAATACCCAAAAACATTTCATTCTCTCGATACCTGGTGCTTGAACCATGCCCCCCATTCCAACTTAGTTTTTTGACTCCGAAGCCCTTAAAATTAATCCACTAACCATTTTGACCCCTGTAGAGCTCAGATGCAGGCCATCCCTAGCAATCCAATCCCGTTTACAGTGACTCCATACATCAATGAACCTGATACTGCGCTTTTCGCAAATTTACTTCAGTAGCAAGTTCATACACCTCGCACGTTGATTTAGCCAGCTCCTATGCACTCCATACCTGGGAAGCAAACCAACCACTTGGACATTCGTCGAAAAGCTGGTTGCTTTAGCCAACAGGGATTCCCATTCCCTAGAAAACTCCTCATTTTTACTGTGGCCTACATCATTTGTTCCCACCCACAAAGTAACCATGTCCTCCTTATTCAATACTCCCTTCTTTTCAGCAACCATATTAACGTCTTTTACCCGAGCCCCTGGTAAACAACACCTAGCCACCTTACGCTTTACTCTCCCAACTGTGTTACCCACCTCCCTTACCATAGAGTCCCCCAAAATTACACCCTTAGTTTCCCAATCTAACTCCTCATTTGAAACTTCCCCCTGAATCTCTGGAACATTTATACCCTCTACAACTGGCTTACACCCTAATGCTAACTGGGCTTCCAAAACTAGCATCTTAAGTCTTAAGTCTGAGAGTTCAGCATATTTAGTGCAAATATAATCCTCTTCAAAAACAGACTCATTTTCCCCCTTATACAGGCAGAACATATGACATAAATCACAAGAGATCCACCTGTCCCCCTTCCCACTCTTTACCTCTTTCATAATGCATATAACACCCATTTCTACTCAGTGAATATGTTCAAAAATGCAAAACGGTAAGATAAAAATGCAAAAAAACACAGAATAAATACTAAAAACAGCAGTAAATAAACAGAGTTGCTACACCCAACAAAGCACACAAGATCAAAAACCAGGAGATCACCACATGTTAGGCTTAGCTCCAAAAAATGCAAAAACACTTCAAGAATACAATAACAGCAAAAATGAGCCCCCAAAACACAATAAAACTAAATTACATGATAAAGTGAAGTAAAAAAACCTAAAACTAGACAGTAATAATGAAAAATTATAGTAAAAAAACACTTATCAAATTAGCAGCAAAAAACACTCCCTGCATCACAGGCGCCCTCTAGTGGCCGAATTTCATTTACGTCTGTATTGTTGTTATGTTTGGAAAATTCTACTTGCTGTAAACATTCGCAATAAACTCACATTGAAAGAGACGCAGAACAGATTTTAACATGGTAGATAATACATCTACCATGTCTTGTACCACCCAGGACTCCGAAAACCGATGAACTCTTTGAATCTCAGAAAATACTCAAGCAAAGGTTCCCGAACAGGCTTTCTTTAATATCATAAAAAAATTAAGTTTTTTAAACTACACTTAGAAAAAATTTAAATGGTATAGCCCCTGAATATAAAATGTTGCTGAAGTTTTTAGGTCCATAATTTTGAAAAAAAAATTTCATGGAAGAGCCCCAGCACCTCTTTCCCGTAAAATTGTTTATCATGTAAATTTTGTCTGCAATATTGTTTTTGAAAGTTCAATTTCGAAATTGGGAAGGGAAGAGAGGCAGAAAATTGATTTCGATCTATTAAAAAAAATATATTGGGGGCACTACCTGGGCTCTATCCCTTACCCTAACTTTACCCTAACGTTAATAAAATAGCCTATAATCGCGTTTTTAAGGCTTCAATTTCTACCACTTTCCGCTGAGACAACTGCACCTTTTTGTCCATAAACATCAGCAAAGAAAGTCTTAAATGGCGTTTTTAAACCTTCAAGTTTCAAAAATTTTCAGGGGGAGAACCCCCGGACCCCCCCCCCTCCCCTTTCCTTATCAGATCACAAGTTTTCTCTCTCTTATTTTTGCTAAGTGCTTCGCCCTCCTTGGACTTTTTTCTGATTGCACTACTGAATTATACTTCCATTGGTAAACTGAGGAAAGCTGGGATTTTGCTAAATGTCCAGGGTTAGGAATTGTCCTAAAATTCCTAAAATTTCTATAATGTTCACATTATATTCCATACTTGTGCAGAAAAATGAAACTTTTCATGCTGATATGCCTGTATTTAAAGACAAGATAAACTTCGTAGACCTTAAGATTTTTTTTTTTTTAAAGGAAGAGAAAAACCTATGCTGCTGCTACTTTTTTTTCTAGAGAACGGAGGGGGATGCAGTTAACAAAAGCAAATGCTCAATATAAAACTGTTTTATCTATACTTTCTAAATCTTGCAGTCATTCCTCTTCTACAAAAAGCTATACAACAAAATAAGAACCCAAATGTAAGCACTTGGTTCAAAAAGCATATTTAGAACAAAGGTTAAATGGTTTGTCCCCAGGTAGGAAGTAATATTTATTTTTATAATACTTATCTTGCGTTGTTGTCTGAGCATTACTTGCTCTTCCAATACAAAGACTCAATTTGCTTTTATTTGTGCTTCTGTTCAGGGAAGTTGGATCATTTCTTGCACATATAATTTTTAAATTTAGTCACTAACTTTTTGTTTTAAAAATGTGAATAATAGTTTGTTTTATTTAAATGCCATGGGAAACGAAATTCTCTTCCTTGTGGTTGAAAAAGTAGAGAGAAATAGATGCAAAATTAGCACATGGTGCCATCAGGGATGAATTTAAAGCATTTTATTTTCACAGGTATTGTCTCATGCTGATGCGGCGAGACAACGAGGTTGACAAGTATCTTGAAAAATCAAGCTGTATTTTAAATTCCATGTTCTTTATCTTCTACTGGAAACATATTGGTTATAATGAAGCAATGCAAAGCTTTTGTTTCAAATTCACTCCAAGATAAAATTTCGTAAGCGGAGGTTTTCTTATAGTTTTAGTTGTGCCATAAAAAACAATTATTCATTTGCATCTTTAAATGATTTATCTAGAATTTACAGGGATATTTTTGATGATTCTGAGATACCAAAAAGTATCAGATTATCTGATAAAAAGAAAAATGCGATAAATTTTGGACTTGCACCTTGCACTCTGCTTTTAATCCCTCCTTCTTAAGGACATTTTTTCAACAACAACAAAGCAAGTTGACAGACGCAATTGGAAATATGTACATTTATTTTTACTTCATACTGATCACTGTGTTAAAGAATAAAAGATGGAATGCCTTGTATTGTAATTTTCAAGATTGAATTTCAAACGTTTTGCCATCCATGCGAAAATCAAACTTATACATTACGTTTAAGTTCAAAAAAAAAAAAAAACTTGTTATCTGTTGTCCTAAAATTTTTGAAATCATCACTCCGACCCCTGTAAATGCCAGAAAGCGGGGCTCGGAGGATCTCTCCCCCTGTACTGACTAAATTACGAACAAATATAGGAGGCAAAATTTTTCACTGTAATGTTTTTTTTTTTTTTTGGTCAGAAATGTCGTTTTTTCCCTTTTAAATAATAATGTAACTGTCCTCCCCCCCCCCCAATGCTTGTTCGTTTATTCAAAAAAATTAAAAAGTTATGATTTCCAGCATTGTTAATATTAGTAAGACTCTATCGTTTTTGTTGTGAGGGCCTCAGGATCAGGCTGCGCCTGGGGCCTCATAATCACATGATCCGCCACTGTTGACATGTGGGGTGACTTTTTCAAGTTCGTAGTTTTAGGTCATTCAAATTAAAACCCGCTTCATTATCTGTTATCTGGTTTAGGTACTGATCCGTGAATGATCTCTTGCTTGAAGTTGTGATTGCGTAGAAAACCGAGATGATAGGCATGAAAAGAAAGCTAAAGATTTTTTCAAATGATGAAAAAGTGAAATTTCCGGAATTTTTGGACGGTAATCCATTAAAGAAGAAAAATGAAATTGCCGCCAAGGTAAGTATGTACAATGTGTACAATAGGGCAAGATGGGTTTTCAGCCATTGCCAACCTCAAGAGAGAATATTTGAAACTAAAAAAAGTCAGGCACCGAAAAACAAAAGACTATTCGGAACTCCAGCGCTCGAATACGCTACCTTGCGGTGATTTACAAAACTGCCGAATGAACTAAAACATTGCCACGTTTTAGCTCCATGTGTGTCTGTTGACGTAAACACAGGCAGTTTGTTCTGAGTATTTATTAACGCAATCGATGTGTCTTAGTTTGCTTTCAGCTACAGAAATTAATTCGTCCCCTAAGAGTATTCTCGAGCTTCTCAAAATAATGTTAGTTTTCCTTATTTCTTTCAAAAAAGTATTAAATGGTGGACGCGTAAACAAGAAAACTCTGGATTAACAAAATTGGATAACGTTATACCAGGTAAAATTTTTTATTGTATGAATTTGTAAGAATATGAGCTTTTTTTAATCTTAAATTAATTTAACTAATCATATTTTACAGCAGCATTTAGTTGGAATGGACAGTATGCAAAATATTTTCTTGGATTTATTATCGTAGAACAAAATGAAAAATGTTTAACCTAGAAAGAATTTACTTTATTCCTTTTATTCTCAGCTGAAAGGTTTCGCCAAATTTGTTTAGGGTTATAATTTTGGTATTGTGCGAGCAAAGTAGCCTTGGCGAGATTTCGCGTTTTTAGTTAAACCATTTTTAATTTTTATCATGAGTGGAATAAAATGGTAGTAAGATTACAGAATTCGATAAGTGAAAAGAAATAATGGTCAATCAACTGAAAAGAAAACTACCACCATATATCCGTGAGAATTTTGTTGATGATTTGCATAACATGACACAATTAAATCGTAACTCAGAAATTAGAAAAATCGAAACAGAAAATTTTTAAATGAACCGATTAGGGAATTCGAGAGAAATAACTCAGCTACAAATGGAAAAAAAATAAGCGCTAACCAAGCAAGGCAAAGAAGTATCATCTTCTTTCGATAATAATTTGTAATGTCATATTGAATTTTCTAGCATTAATTGTTGTTCTTGTCAGGCCACAATTATTATTTAGTTTTATCAAGAATTGATAAATATCGAATTCAACATCATGGAAATAGCTGCTTAGAACTACGAACTACGTAGTTTGCATTAATCTTTGACGTTTAGTAATGCTTCTTGAATTCTCATTTCTTTCTACGTGGGCCAGAATATCCACAAGACTTTGAAAATTAATTTAAAAAGAATAAAGCGAAAAAAATCATACGTACGAACAAAAATCACAACACTTTTAGCATTTTCTTCGTTACCATGTGCGTTTGTTTTAGTTTTCAATTCCGCCATTAGACAGTGACTTCAGTGCCCCCTATAGTTCGTTGGAGTTGCGAATATACTTTTCTTTCAAAAGGTATGCTTAAAATTTCATTACTGTCAAAATGATTCCTTAAACTTGCAATAAAGTGCTTAGTATAAAATAGTAGAATAAATACCTAACAAAACTATTACGGAAGAATTTTAATCTTTCGCATGTTTAGTCCTTGGTATAAAATTCAAAAATGTTCATCATCGGATTCCAAATTTCAATAAGTTTCTCAAAACCTCCGTATCTCGAAACCTCTATATCTCGAATTTTTTTTCCATCCCGTGAAATTCGAGATACACAGGTTCGACTGTATTTAGCTTACTTGTGTTTTTAATATTTCTCACAATTAGTCAAAGTCACTCATTCAATCATCTAATAAATCACCCGCGTTTTATTTACTTAGTAATTTGATCAAAAATATTTTTCTGAATCGAATAGAACATATTTCATTCGAAAAATATTTCAACTTTCTCTTTGCCCCATGGAAAAAAAAGTGAACATTTTCCACTTTTTTACTGCCAAAAATCAAAAATAAGGTTTCAATGCAAGTTTTGTTATAAAATACAATGTTTTTTCTTTATGTACTGTAATTTTCAAAACAAATTTAAAATTTGTTCATTTTGAAAAAGCTCAGTCATGTTAACTATTTTACTTTGCCCCACATTCCCCTACTAAAAACCCTGTATAATTTCACCGAGATGCTATAAAATAAGCGGTTTCAATTAGAAACATTGTCATAATGATTATAACACGAGGGTAAAGTTTTTAATTATACCCATACTTCATTTGAGTTTTTATAAATAACTAAGAAAATCATACCTTCATAACGTGTAAGTTTTATTGTATTTAGTTTATAGTATATTTACATTAGTAGTACTGTATTATATTTTATTTTATGTAGAAATTATTTCTTTCAAAGTAGTTGCCGATTTGTTCTTAATGCCCTGATACAGATGACATACCATTTTGATACTAAATGCCGTTTCTATTAATATTATATGGCTTAGCCAAGAAACTACCATGCGATTTTTTTCATTCTACATTTTTTATAAGCTAAAAAATAAATCTATTGTTTCCAAAATAGCTTCTTCGATAGAAATGACTCTTCAAGGCTACACATTATTTTAAAATGTTAATAGTCGATTCCCTTAAAGAGGAATTAACAGACGAAACGCGGTATTAGGTTCTTCGATGAATTAAATGTATTCTGCCGCTCTGGCCTCTGACTCCTGAAGTACAGTTGACTCTTTTACCTGAACACCCAGATATTCTGAACACATTTTGATGGTCCCGGGAATCACGTATGCATTACTTCCGTCTCCCCCTGTACTGAACACCCTCTTAAACTGAAGACTTTCGTTCGGTCCAATGAGTGTTCAGAATAGAGAGAGTCTATTGTACTTCCTTAGCAAACAAAATACTTTTAATCAAATATGCTTTGTGTGTTTTATGTTTTTCATGACTGAAAGTTTTTTATTTATGTAAAAGAGAAGTCAATTAAAAAATTAAATGAAGTAGTTGCATTAATTTATTCCTTTGGGAGGGGCCTGAACCCCCTGGAAAATCTGCTACTGACTATTCAGTATGGTATTTGTACAATTTAAAATTCTTGTTCGTTTTATAATTTTTTCATTTTCATTTTAGTATAATCTAGTGCGTTGACCAACATAAATAACTGCTGCTTCTCCTAGTTCAAATTAGAAAATTCAGGCCTCCACAAAGTTTAAAAACTGTAACATTTAGAATATACATAGTTTTCTTAGAAGCATACTGTATTTTTTGTTTTATATATGCTAATAATGCAACAACGATTTTTTGGTAAGTAAGAAACAAGCACAAGATTTCAATACCAACGTTTTCAGATTCTTCATACATAACGAAATATGGTAAAACTACGATTTAGACCGAAGAAACCCCCTTTTTTTGACGAGCATGTCGTAACCTTCCCCCTCCCCCCACCCACCAATATACCATTGTTTGTGGGTACACGTTTGGTGACCCCCCCCCCCTCCTTAACCGGAGCCTGGATCCGCCCTTGCACGAAGGGAAATTTTTTAGAAAATACGAGAAAGAAAGAAAAAAAAAGACTGCTGAAAACAATACTTTTAGAGCTAGGCAAAAGAAGAATACCGGAATTGAGAGTGGAAGATGATACTGATGTAAATATAGTAAAATTTACCATTCAAAAGTTCAAAGAATGCTCGAAAGTTGTTGTTTTTGTTTGTAAATCTATCTTACTCCAGAAAAAAAAGAAATCTATTTTTTACAAGATTATAGGTGACAAGGAACCAAGTCTGCTACAACATTGGCATTTTAATCCAGCAACATTAGAAGTCTCTTGACTGCTCCTGCAATCACTGGATGTTACACATCATGCTTTTATGTTTTGGGGAAGAGAAAAACCATTGAAATGGTAAAATTTTCAACGGAAACTCAACGGCAAGCATCAACATTTTTGTTATAAAATATTTCAAAAGACCAACTGCTAACTGAAGGAAATATTTTGCGCTTGGACTTTTCAGAATGAACAGATGGACTTGCATGAAGCTCGTTACTATAAGTTCATGAGCCTACCCAAAAAGAGTAAACCTTGTAATCAAATTTTGAATCCATCAAAGTTACCTCCAACAACCGTGGCATGCCAACATGTACTACTAGTTAACTTGTAAGTTCGGAACTGACTTAGGAACATTTTACCACCAACTGAATGGGATAGAAGTTGCAGTCAATTTAGCGAAAACAGAAAGGAAAAAAAAAAATATCCTGCCAAAACTTCTGTAAAAACTTTTGCACCAAATGAACTATTAAATTTGGTGTCAGGCTCATGTAAAGCTGATTGTGGCAAACAATGTATATATATATATATATATATATATATATATATATATATATATATATATATATATATATATATATATATATATATATATATATATATGAGGGTGGGCTCAGGGTCGCCGAGAGCCAAGACAAGTCCCTCCCTTTATAAAACTTAAAATAAAAACTGATCTGATTCCGAGTTGAGCCCTCCCAAAGGTCGGACCCCTACTTTCCGACTAAGCTGACATGCTCTCTCATTGGCCTTGGGTAAGTCTACGTTCCGCATGATGTGCGAGAACTGTGGCGGATATTTCTTGTCACATCGCATCAATTATGAACTAGGATGAAGAATTAATTCATGATGAATGAGTAATACTACTCTATAAATTACCTATTTTTATTGCTTTAAAGAATTTTATTGCTTCGAATTTTGTTGATGAAAAACAATGGAAGAAAAATCAATTAAACTAATTGGAGGTGAGTGTTAGGTTTGTGATGATGATAACACGGGGACAGTCGCACATTCTCTAGTTCGTATCTGTTGGATTCGGGGATATTTGTAAAGAGAGATGTGCAAAATCACTGTTACAGGGGTTAAAAACAGTGCTTCGATTTCTATTCAATAATTTTTAAAATGGGATATTTTCCTTTAAAATAAAGATGTTTTCTGAAATAATTTTTAAATATATTAGTTTTAAAAAATAGATTTTGAAGAATAAAATGATGCAAAGTTAATGACTTTAAAATAAAAAGTGACAAAAACATAGTCACTATTAGAAATGCTTAAAATAGAACGTTTAAGTTAGCGGGGAGGGGGAGGTAAGTATATAGGCTTAAAAAAAACTTTGATATGTTCAAATATTATATTGTTTGAAAAGTTAAAATATGCTTTACTACTTTTCTCCAATTGTTTTGAGATGTTATCAGAAAATGTAGGCGCAGTTTTCTAAAACCAATAGAAAATACATTTTCAACAAAATCTTTTTGTAATTTAGCAATTTATTGAGTGAATACAATTTTTGCTGAAAAATTCAGGTTGAAGAATAGATTGCTAGGAATTAGTTTAATATTGATGCATTTCAAGGGAACAGTGACCAAGATATGCTCATAATCAGAAACGAGTGAAAAACCATCTTGGTGGGGGGGGGGGGGGCAAAAGGGGAGAGGGATTTTCAATATAATACTCCTCTCATTGGTACTAAATACGAATGAAAAATCAGAATGTTCCTAATTTCTTCCGACATAAAATCTTTTATTGACTGGTGTGAGAAGAAAGTTTCTAGTGCATTAGCAAGTTGGTGCTTGCCATCCTGTCGCGCATTTAATGCGTTAAGTTAATATAATTCTATGTATGGGTCATTCCAACGAAAATGGTACATTTCATGTCCGGCACTTTTGGATTTTTTACAGAAAATTTGATAGTTAATATTAATTAATCATATTTTTTTCTTTATTCTTCATGCATTTTTGTATCATGAGGTATTTTTTGTTTTTAATATTTTGATTTAGGAATTTAAAAAAATATATATGTTAGTCAGAAAGGCAAAATTTTGATGTCCCAGCTTCAAAACAGTGACAGTTAAAAGTGATTTAAGTAATTGCTTAGATGCAATAACAAAAAAAAAAAAAAAAAATCCCAATTATATTGCAACACCTTTATTGTAACAATTTAAACAATAATTTTTTTTAGAAAAATATTTTTTCAATGAAAATGCATGGAATTTACCATTGTCCCTACAGTTTACAAATTTTGAAATGTCCACTCTGTTACAGTCATTAAAGAATAAAAAAATATTTTTACAAAAAAACTAGCAATACTTTTGAGATGACCAGATGGTAAAAACTCCATGTTTAGCTAACCCTAGTGGATTCAACAATCAAAAAGCAAGGAAAGACTCATTCTTTGTCTCAGATAGTAAATTTGAGTAACAAAATGTCCACTATGTTACATTGATTTTGCTAATTAAAATTTAAAAATAAAATCTAAGTTACATATAAAATAGTAATTTTAGAGTTTCTTTTTGCTTTTGTATTACTAATTTAACTGTTACTTTATGTTTAGGTTTAGAAAAAAAATTTTAACAACCTTTTTGTCCACTCTGTTACACTTCTTATCAAACAGAGTGGACAATATTTATGGAAAAAGTAAACAAGTCCCATATGCTATTGATGTTTTTCAAAAAGCATAGCTTAACAAATTTATAGAAAAATTGAATTAAATACAAATTTTAAAAAATGAAACATTGTCTATTTTCTCTGCTTAAACATAGAGATTACTTCTATCTTGAATAACAGTATCCACTCTGTTACAGGTATGTCCACTCTGTTACAGGAATATTTTAACTGATTTGATTGTATTTTTTTTTTAATATTTAATTTAAAGGTTAATTTGCATAGCACTACGCAATTACTAACTAGAATAATCCAACTTCAATCTTTTTTCAAATTTGTTTCATATAATAATCTAACTTTTGCAAATGATTTTTTAAATTTTTGAGCAAGATAATTAGCAATAAAACTTAAATGTGCCTTTTGCAATGACATTTTAAGCATTTGTATGAAAGATATGTTCCATTTGTTTATAAACAAAAAAAAATAATTAAAAATTTTGAATTTGTTGTTGTTTTTAAATGTGTAACAGAGTGGACAAAATCTTTCATTTCTGATAAAAGAACTGAGAAAATTGGATATTAATACCAAGTTGAGCTAGTTAATTTTTATAGATCAGATAAATTAAATCCTTTTGCCATAATTTGACATTAATTTTTGTTGGATTAGATGACTTTGACAAAAAAAGTTCTGAAAACAGAAATGTACAATGTTCACCGGAATGACCCGTTTGTATATATCTTTGGAATTCTTAGGAACTGCTCGAAAAACTATGCAGCGTACTTTTTTTTAAATAATGAATATTAGACATGAGAAGCCCCCAAGTTTACATCACTAAAAATGAAAAAATGATGAAAAATGGGTCGTAATTGCTCAAATTACAAAAAAAGCATTAATTGTATAAAAAAATTAATAGTTATTTCTCATTTGCCATGTTTGTAACGATGAAAAATTTGTTAAGTTTAAGAGATTTGAATTATATTTAGCGGAGATAAAGGTGTTTGCTTAAAAACCAATAATTTTATACTTAAGGGGAGCTAGAGGGGAAAGCTGAAGGGGGTGAGGCGGGGACTTTGGGAAAATACTCCCCTTCCTAGGTGCTAACATTTGACAAAAATTCTGCTTGTCCCTAATTTGGTCATTTTTGACCTTTATTGACTGGGCTAGTATGTAGGGTGAACTCAGGGGTTTCAAAAGATTAGTTAGCACCAGTTTCCATGTGGTATAAGATACACCCTTGCCACATCGAACTTGATTCCATCGTAGTTTGGCCTTTGGCGTAAAAGCATAAGTAATGTAGAGGAGCTACTTAGAGCAATTTGCTTTTTGAAGGAATTACTGGAGTATAAGATAAAAATCTTTTAAACGAAAAATTGATTTCAGCTTTGCGTTTTATTTGTAAAATAAGGCTAAAGAAACAAAGAATTAAAAATGCAGACTTTTATTCATTGCATATCAATAACTTGTAAGTAAACTTTTAATATATTTTTGTAAAACAATAAAAAATGTCAATAAATATCTCTTTTCATTTTTCACATCAAAATTTTTATTGCAACCACAGCTTTGAAGTTTTAAACTTCTAAAAAGTTTATATTTTTTGAATCTTTCAAGGAAAACAATTTGTAAATTTATTTTTTATCTTAAAATAGCAATTTTCTTTCAAATAAATTTTTCTTAAAATAAATTTACGACTGATTCTTAAGTTAGGCATTTTGATATAGAATGTTACCTTTCAGAAAATTGCAACATTAAAAAAATGTTTAAAAACAGTAAGCTACTACATATATTTTGATTGCTTTAAAATGTATGTTATAGTTATTAACAACATAAAGGCAACTAAATCAAATAGAAAGTAAAGAAATAAAGTATACAATGTCAAAGAAAGATAATTTTTTCTGTCATATTTTGATATATTAAATTCTGTAATTGAGATTATTTTGATTTAACTAAAAACAACAAAAAGGTCAACATATAAATATTGTTTGGTCGCATATTCTGTAAAAAATAGTTATAAAATAGCTGTAACAAAATAACAAAAGTTTGATAATTATTTTGTCAATCAATATTTACAAAAATATTTAGAAGGCCAACAAATTCTTCATTTTGATTACTGAAATGAAAAAAAATATTAAAATCTATATTATGGCTCTTGAAAAATGTTCATTCATGCAATAAGTCACGATTATGTACAAACAATACAACATTAATTCTCTAATCAACAACTTTATATACATAAATATTTTTAGAAGCCTTTTTACAAAAAGTTCCAGCTTTACAACAGTTCCAGCTGCAAAGTATATTTGATATTTTAAGGCAGTGCATACAGCCTACGTTCTTTTCATACTTTCTAATTAGTTACAACTTTGAAAACAGTCAAATCATAAAACAGAACAAAAGAAAAAGAGGAATTTTAACCTCGTTATTAATTATTAATTTCAATTATGTATTATTTTTCAGCCCTTAACACTGATTAGTTGTAACATTATTTGAATAATAAGTGTTTTCAAAATTAATTTTGTTTCCCCCCCCCCCCTTTTTTTTTTGAGGCAAAAATTTTTCAGTTGCTTTTAAATAATTCAGTCACCTATGGGCTTAATAGGAATGCAATAATGAATGCTGAGCAATTCCAACTAAAGAAGTCTAACTACTAAAGTTTCAATTTTAACGGCAATGAAATACAAAAGGAAAAACTCATGATGAATTATAGATAAAAAGAATAAGTTGATGTATGCATCAAGGCATACATCACTTAATCATTTGATTAAAGGACAATAGCATGATTGTTTTTGTGCTTTTGTCAAGGACAGAATAAGCAACTAATTATATATGTGTGTTTTTTTCTTTAAATCTTGATGTATTGGACGTTGATCAAGAATTCAACATACATCACAAATACTCTTACCCAAATAAATAAAAAATACAATTGTAAATGTGTGCTATAATAAATCTAATTATTAAATGAGCTAATGATTGATTAAATCTTTTTTTGTTGCCGAAATCCTGCTTTTAAGAAACATCGATGTATCAAGATTTTTGAATTTATTAGCACAAAAGTTGCCCTTCCACTCAAAATAAAACATTGTTACTACAAAAATGTACCTTCCTTCCATACCTATTACGTGCAATTGCAATTAAATATTATTTAATCAACAGATCTGCTCATGAGAAAATAACATTTATACAATTTTTTAAATTTTGGTACATTGTAAGTACATTGAAATTATAGAGTATCGAATAATAAAATATTAAATTAGAATTGATTGTCAAGTTTAATTTCAGAAAACAGAAGTAAAAAACAAAACCCATCATTTATTTTGTAGTGATTAATTCTTTTTGGAATTTTTGCTCATCATAATTGATTTTAAGTTAAGGAGGAGAGTTATTTCCTAATTTCAAAGAAGAATAAACTAAAAAGTCTTTTTTTTCTTTTCCTTTTCTAAGTTTCTCTCTCTAAACGCTTTGATTTTCATTTATTTTTCTTTTTAAATGCATCTTAGTAGAGTTTTTCCCCCTTCCCTCATGAACAGTCAAGGAAACCAAGATTTAGCAGAATAGCTAGTTTGTAAAGAATTTACAATAATTGAAATAATTCATGGTGTTAACATACAATTTATTCTTGGACTCATAGACTTGTACTCTAAGAGTCATTTAAAGTGAAACTCTGGTATAAAACCAAGAGGTATGTTTCAAAACGTGTAAAGACATAAAATTCCTTATTTTATATAACTGGTAAAATTTTCACACCTTAGAATCGCCAACTTCGAGCTTAAAACGGCTTGAAAATGCTTTATTTTATGGCTCTTTCAAAACTCTCATCCTCTAAGAGTAATCTAAACCTAGTTGTATGTGGTGATACTCCAATTGCAAAACCACATGCATGCTCACTTGAGCAGCCAGAATTTTCCTGAAGGGAGGGGGGGGGGGGTGTTCTTGAGCATGCATGCATTCATACATGCATGTATGTTTATACATGCATGTAAATTAACATACTAGGATTGGCAATATGGGTTAAAACAAGGGTTCTAAGTATCTCACAGCTCTTTCTTACAGAGCTCACTTATTTGGAATGTTTTGCAACTAGTCATTACTGTCATAAATTTAATTGATAAAATGAAAAGCATTTCAAAAGTAAAAGTGCAGAAACTCAATTTAAAATGTAACTGAATATTTTTGCAAGCTTGACTCTGAAGCATATGGTTAAATTTATGAAGAACAGTGAATACAATGGAATTTTTATTCACTTTCATTAATACATATTTTTTTCCTCAAAACATTGTGTGTCTTTGGGAGACAGGGTGTTCTTAACGGAAGATGCAAATGTAGTTATTTTGCATTAACACATGTAGCACATTTTTAAAAAGTATTGAGTTACACTGTTTTAGCATGAGTGATTGTTTACACATTGACAATTTTCAACAGATTAAATTTTGATTGTATATAAAATGCTTAACAAACTTTTTAGCAAAATATTTGGTTTCCAAAATATCTATCTATTTGAGGATAAAAGTTCTTTTTACACCAGATATCAAAAACATATCACAATTTCCAACAACAGGCAGACTACTTTTCATGGAACATATTTTGCCTTCTCTTTGCCTATACATGACCAACAGTTGTAACCAACAAGGAAGTATCGCTTTTAAGAATGATTTAAAAAAAAGTTATTTAGCTCTATCAGCATTAGTTAAAGATTGCATTCCCATCTGTGAGCGTGAATCTGGTTTCTTGTACAGTTCGAAAGCACTCCCCCTATTTTCTCGATTAGACAGGTCGATGAGACTGGATGGTGGTGGCTGTGGAGGTGAAGAATGATGGTCATATGGTGGTGGATAAATTGGGTCCCTTCGCGACGGCCCTCGATAAGGCACATTGTGGTAAGGCCCCCCACCATTCATGTGCACGGATGGCCAAGAGGGGGGATTCCCCATGGCTTTTGTATAAGACCGCACGTCATAGTTCCTGTCCAAACTACTTCCACGACCGGAGTCGAATCCGCCGTTATCGTCCGATTTATAATGTCTTCGACTGGGAGAACCGAGATTTGGGTTCCTGTAGCCATCGTGTTGCTCATCTGGCACAGGGGGAGGAGGCGAGTGCTTAGGAGGCAACACGAGCATGTCGTTGGGCGGATAGTTTCTGGGGGTGTAGTACGGTGGAGAGCCCATGAAGTCCAGACTGTTGCGACTTCTCTGGTTGGGAGTGTAGGGAGGAGGCATGGCTTCTGATGAGCGATGATTGGGTGTTGAAAAATCGTGTTGCATGGGACGCATACCACCATGAGGAGGAGGAGGAACATCATCTTCAGGTCTCCATGGCCTTGACTGGTATTGCCCTGGTTTAGGTGGTGGTACAGGTCTTCCATCAGACATCCTATAATAGAGAAATACATTTATGAATCTGTAATGCCTTAATGGAAGGTATTTCCAAAATGTGCAGTTGGCAATCTTATATAATATACAGTAAAACAAGGACTTCTGTTTTTTTGCTGCTGGGTCTGAAGAAATATTGTCATTTTTTTTTCTTTAATACAAAAAAATCAGAAAACTGCAAATAATTAGGAACTAAAAGAACTTACTTTGAATTTAATTTATTACTCAATTATTTATTAAAACATTTTTTAAAAAAATTGCAAAGTTAAAAAAATTTCAATGCTGAAAAAGTAACAATAAAATTTCTGTCCGAAATAAAACTTGTTCAATATAACTGTGCCATCTGATTTTGCTGTAGGATTTGTAGGACTATAGGGGCTATTTGTTGCTCATAAATTAAAATAAAAAATATTAATAGTATTAAAATTATTGAGACAGGTCCAACTTCCACCGTGATCCAGTGAGTTCCAACTCCTCGCAACTATTTTTGTAGTAAAAAAATTTCGATGATGCATATCTTGAGGGGGTGGGGGAAGGTCAGCATTTTTAATACCAACTGTTAATATTTTTTAAAAACTATATTAACCATTTTGTTGATCTTGATTAGAATTTGCTGAAATTCAATACACAATAATTTAAAGAAACAAACTTAATCATGGCATTCTTTATTTAAAACAAACTGCTTAAACCGATGGAAAAGGAAAGATAGTTAAATTGTCAACAAAATGATCCATATTCTGCAGGGGAATAAGCTCATTCAGTCTAGTCAGCATTTAATCCTGAACATTTTATTATCTTCAAGGAGGGAAGAAGGGTCCTTGTTCGAAAGAAATATCAGCAAAATGAAACAAAAACTGCCAAAACTGTTACCTTTGTTGATAACTGGAAGGTTTCGGAGGAGGTGAAGGTGGAGTTGGTCGCTCTTCATGATGTCGACTGAAAAATGTCAAATATTTAGACACAGTAAACTAATATGCGACAGAAAATACTTATTACAGTTGTGATATATAGAAAAGAATGTTCATTACTTTAATGTATAGGTTAACTGAAACTATTTTTAAATGTAATTATTTTTATATTAGAGGAAAAATTATTTATGTTTACTGTGCAGTGGAATCAAGCATGAATCATGAAAAGTTAAATAAAGATGTGATTCTCTAACAAATTAAAAACATTTTGAGTGAAGGTTTGTGCATGAATGACTGATTTATTTGGATTTTTTCAGAGATCAGGTTTTTATAATTAAATTTAAAAACACATATTTTTCTACTAACTATAAGAAAATAATACTTTTCATGTCAGATTAAAATGCTTTTTAAAATATGATTTAAAAAATTGAAAATAAATTTTTATGCTATCAAATATTTAAAAAAAAAGTGTCAAAAAATTAACAATCTTATTTTCATTCTATAGATTACAATTCATTTATCCTTCCAATAGTTGACGTAAATTAGGGAAATACATGTCACAAAATACTGTTCCATAAATTGCAAAAACAAACTCTACCTGTATTTATTGGGAGGTGGCACTCTACCATGGTCTATATTCATAGATTTTTGGGATGGGTGTGCAGTACTTCTAGTGTACTTATAAGGATTATGTGGTGATCGGCTGTTCATGCCAGTATTTGAACCATAGGTGGCCTCTCCTCTGTTTTTGTCATACTGGTTGTAAGAATCACTGCTGTATGATGAACTGTCAAATGTGCCCTGGAACAATGTTTTGTTTTGGAAGTGTGAGAAAGTAATAAGTGTAGTAAAAAAAAAATATTCACTGATACAGAAATTGCTAAAAGAAATTTCTCTACATCCTTCTTGTTAAAATTCTCTAAAGAGCAATGTCATTATAAACTCAAAATAAAACAAAAGTTTTAGTGGCAGCGATTCGCCTCCCCCCCCCCCTTTTTAATGACTAATTTATTTGTTTTATTTTCCAATTTAGGAACCAAAATTAGAAATTATTTAAATAAAAAGCAGAAATGTCAAAATTTTAAGAACGTAATTATTTGTTTTACTTTGTATATCTGTTTATGAAACATCATTTAGCACAAGCAACAACTTTTAGTTTATAGGTTCATTGTTTAGACATCATTAAATCAATTGTTTTACTTAAACTAGCCATACTTGTTAAATAACATTATTACTAAGTGTTAATAAAACCTCAAAATACTTTAGAGTAAAAAATGTAACTCTACCTGTCTAAGTGTTTCTTTGGAGAAAGTTATTGTGCACAAAATTTATCAACATCTTAAGAGAAACATGAGTTAAGTTGTTAGACTTGCATCCATTTCTACTTGTCTGCTTCAATATTCTCAAAAGCAGCCCTAACAAAAATTTGTACTTTTTTTTTTTCATTTTTTGCTGCCGCTAAAAGTCTCATGGCTTTTACTTGTCTCCCCCCTCCCCATCCGCACTTATAACTCCAATCGTCGCCACTGTAATATTAATCATTCAGAAGATAATGCAGTTCATTTTATGATTTTTTTTAACTTTTGAAAGTTTTAGTTGGAATGAAGAATACTCTCTCAATGATTAAAGGAGTAACTCATTGGTTTCTTTTTTTTAGGAACGTTCAACAAATGAACATGCGCAAGTGATAAAACATGCATTATTTTAAAACTGCATAGCAAATTATAAAGCTGTACTGCCGTGGTCGGGTAAAGGGCAGTAAGTGCAGATTTTTCATTTTGCATTTTTGTCATCTATTGTTGTCTTTATAGTACAAGCTTGCTTATTTGGTTTCCGCTGAAAAAAGAGCAAAAAAGAAACGTTTTAATTCCAACATTTCCCTATTCTTAGTATTGAATCCACCACACATTTCTTCAAAATCTCACTCATTTCTGCAGATACTGCCGTTTACCTGCACACGGCAGTGTGGTGATCAACATTTTCTCTTTTTTATTCAGTACATACTTCTTTTTCTTTTCATTTTGATCACTTAGATGATGATATCATAGTTTATTTGACAATTTTACATAAATGATGGCTAAGTAATGATTTTCAAAATATAAACATAAAAAGAAATTACCAGTCTTCCATTTTGTCTTTCCAATGAATGAGGCTGAGCGCCAGTATTTATATAATCTGGAGGTTCACGTTGATCACGACCAGCTATAAATCACAAAGAATTAAATTTAAAACAGGGAAAAGGATATAATTCATCTCTCACAGGGGTACAAAAAATGTCATTGATTCCACAGATATAAATAGCATCAAAAACAATTACCCCAGCATTAAGCAAGCAGAGCGTTAGATAAAATCGGCAGAAAATTGCATTTTAATAACATAAAAAGCAAATAAGCTTCAAGCAATTCCAATAAAATATTAATCACCCTTTTGCTCAGCAAAATAGACGCTAATTATAAATAGTTTTGGCCTAAGCAGTAAATAAAGCAGAGACAAAGCAACAGCAACCACCACCACAGAGCACAAGCTATAACATGATGCCATTATCATTTCAAAAAAAAATTCATTCAAAAATTTTCTGAGGCTGATAAATGTTTATAAAAATACTTAGAAACTAAAATATAACATTAATGCTTCTTCAAAAATAAATTGCACGCATAACCTTTTGAGCAAGACTATCAGAATTAAACTTGTATGCATGATGCAAACAGTATTCTTTCGCTATTTTTATTTTAAAAAGAAATTTTTAACTATATGCACCTCAATTAAGTAATAACATTCATATATTTTGTATATAAAACTTAATAAAAGTTTAACTTTTACAACAGTTTGAAATGTTTAGCATCAGAAAAAGAAATATCCATGCATTTTCAATGTTTAAAACTTATTCTCAGCGCAATGAATCTAGATCAGTGAAGGGCACAACATTTTCTAATTTTCAGTTCTGGGAATCTACATTTATATTTAAAGTTTAACACATTATGTTTTATGCATATTCTGTGTTATTTTTGTTCTATATTCAAAAACTTCATAAATTGGGAAAACTTAAAGAAGTCATAAGCGTGTTAAAATAAAAATTTAATCAAGGTTCGGAAAAATTTGATAAACACAGATTATCAGTATTAATATTTCAATCTTTATTATTCTGGCAAAGAGTTGAAATATGAGAAAACACAGTTGAGTCTTTAAGAAAAGAGATTAAAGTAAGATTATCTATGGAATTTTTTTAAGTAAATGATGCCATCTTTTGGTACATGTAATCCCTGCATTATAAAATATTAAATTTAAAAAGTACAAGTATCTAAACTAAAAATTAACTTTTAATTTTGTTCGTTATGGTCAAAATTCAATAATATGCATTTAAGTTATGACAAAAAGAACGCTGGATATTATGTTTAAATTTTGTTAACTTAGCAATACATAGTATAATGTATATTTATCAACTTGATACCTGTTTGTTTCACATTTAAAGGATTTGAACAAGATTTGGTACTAAGTTCAATCATTACTAGGAAGGATATATTGCAAGACTCCATTCGAAAGTACTAAGTAACTTTTCAGCCTTTCAATTTTAAAAATTCTTCAACAATGTCAAGTAGACAAAATTGCCTACTTTTTGAAATTTTATTCAATTTTAAGATTAGGAAAATATGTGCACAATGATCAAAAAATCAAAATTAATTGGAATTGAAACACTTGTCATCAATTTTGAGAAAAGGCAAACATAAATATTTTAAATTTTTCTATTGAACTTAGAGATTCAAGCTAGGCTGTACAAGATTTTGCAAAAAGAATGAGTTGAAATAGGTTCCCTACTGTAAACAATGTTCAATTGGGACATTAGCTTCATTTTAAATTTTATAATGAATTTTATTTCAAACCTAAAATAAAAGACATTATCTGATCGTTTTTTTTTTTGTTTTTTTTTTTCAAGAACTTATAACAGAGCTTACAATTATTATTAGAAAAAGTTCACAGAGCCTGGTTCTGCTTGTGGTAACTTGGCTTAGTTACTGTGTCGTATTAAGTTCTGATTTGTAAACGCCAAACATAATGAGTATGATTGAACTTGGTAGATGTTCAGCTAATTTAATTTAATGTTAGTAAACATTATGTAAACAGAAAAATATAAATTATTTTGAAATCAACTTCAAACTCATTCTCTCACACTATGATTTTAAAACTTCTGTAAATTTTAACAGTTTTTGATAATGAAACATTGAACTGATGTACCCTGGTAAAGGTTTTATGAAAAAATGAGTTGTTTTACTAATGTCAGACTGTTTATTCAAAAGTTAATAGGTAAGCAGACATCTATTCTATTTCCCCTTCTGATAAGCCAACTTAAATTTTTACAACCTTTTTTAATTGATTCAATAAGCTAATTTTGACTTAGTTTTTTTTCCGTTGGGGGGGGGGGGGGTGCTTTTGAGATACTTGGAGCATTAATCAAAGTTTGATCATGCTTTCTTTCCTTCTTTTTTCCTTTTTTTTTGTAGAAGGGGGGGGGGGAGACTAACTCTTATTTATTCATTTACATACTTATTTATCAATATTTTGGAGGAAAATATGAGGCAATGGAGAATTTTTGTTGATTGGAAATGAAATGTTTTATTGCACCTGGCAAATGGATTACCCACTTTCTTGCAAAATTCAACGCAAGGAATCACTTTTACAGCACTTTTGATCTTAATACTTAAAGCCCAACTGTGTTTTCAATTGAGAGATACATCCGAAAAATATGGAGTCAAATGAGCAATACCTTCAATCAAGAGAGAGTGTCGACCCCGAGCAAAAAGTCTCTCTTGGGCAGTTCGGTAATGAGTAGGCTTGTTCGCTCGGTCCACTCGTGGTGGTGGTTCTGGCTGGTGGGGTGAACGAGCTTTCGAAATGGTTTCACCTCCTGTGAGTGGGGGAGGAGTTTTCAGAAACAAAATACTAGGTCTTACGTTAGCAAATTTGAAACAATTAGGGGTACCCAGTTATATTGTTGATATGTTCTGGAATGACTTTAAAACATTCAGTTAACCGAAATAAAATTTGCAATTCCACTGAATAGCTAGAAATACCATTTATTCAAATACAGTTGGCTCTCTCTTTAACGACACTCTATTTAACGACTTTCTCTAATTAACAACGGCTTTTCATGGTCCCAAATGGTCTACTATAGTGTTAAAAGCATTCTATTTAAGGATGCTTTCTAAATAAGGACAGTTTTTTGTGGTCCCTTGAAAGTCGTTAAACAGAGAGTCAATTGTATAATGCTATCTAATTGCAACAATAGTTTCAGTCCATACCTTATTTTGAGGCTTGTCATTTTAAAATTTTCCAGAGGTTCTGGGAGGGGGGGGGAGTGCAAAGACTTTGTTCATTACACTTATAGGGAAAAAACAACAAAAATGTCTCACTTCAATATGTTTCTAAAATCCAGGGGCCAAAAATCCAATTGACCCCCCTCCCCCTGATTGCTTAAATGATAGGCCTGTTTACTTCAAGAAAGCAAATCTTCTTACAATAAGAACTCAGCAGATAAATCTAAAAACTTGAGCTTTATGATTAAAAAATTATTAATTTTATTCAGAAAGAATTCACTGTTATCGTTGAAAAAATCTATGTTTTAAGATAATGACCATAAAATATCTCTTTTGATTTATTTTCGGCAACAAACTTGAAAAAATCAAAAAATTAGGTTCCAAAAACTTAAACTAAGAGTAACTTCCAGATAATAAGCTGTCATGAATAATGATGAATCTCTTCACTTTTAGGGAAATTAGAAGCAAATATTGTTCATTCACAATCAATCATCAACAAAGAGTCATTAATGAGTATGGAATTTATAAAAATTTCTTGTTATACAAAAAACATAACACTGGCATTTTTTTTTTACCTTAAGTAAGTTAGATGATATGCAGTTATCTCTATATATTAAGAAAAGTTTTATCAAAGAAATAGAAGAAATTGTGTCAGAGACTGCATCAATTTCAGGAGATCCCATGGCAAGATCCTCTTCATTTATACAGCAAAAATACTTCAGACCTTTTAGCATTTTTTATGAATTTAAAGTAAGGTTTTTTTTTTTTTTTTGGTAATTTATATAATTAAGCCAAAATGTCACATAAATTGCCTAATAAGGGGACAAAAGATTTCCCACCCCCATAACATTCTAAATCTTTTGAAACAGCTTTTTTTTTGCAAAAGATGAAGTTAGTTCAATTTTTTCCAATCAATTGAACAGAATATATAATAGTTTCTACTTTAGCAGAAGACTTAGACCTAAACTCAATTCAAGCAAGCAAAAGAGTACAATTGAACTAGAGACTACAAATTTGAAAATGACTTTTCAGCCATACAAAACACTCGTTTTGCTATGCTCAATGGTGCTTTAGCACCTACAGCTGTGAAATTGGGAACAAGTTAGCATAGATTCTGGGGAGGGATGCTCTTCGAAGCATTTCCTTTTAAAAATAATTTTAGTATGCGCATTTTAATAGAATTCTTTTTTTTTCTTTGGGTGTGAGCAGAGTTTTAAAATTGATTAAATTATAGTAAGCTCTTAAATAAAATTATATTTTCTATGAGAAGGGAGCTAAATTTTAATTTTGGTCTAATTGTAACATATTTCAATCTGACCCTTCTTAGCAGATGATTTAAACCTCCACAAACCAAATAAAATTAAGAAGCAATTTTTGGGGGTTGGTGAGTGGCAAAGAGCAGGGGTAGAGCTTTCTAGTATTCAGGTATTACTTAATACTCAGTCCTACATGAAATACACCACCAGCTCAGTCAATTCTAGCCGAGGATTGCAGTCCTCGGCTGGAATTGACTGAGCTGGTGGTGTATTTCATGTATTTCTGCCTTAGCCCTGGCTATAGGGCAATAACTTACTGAATACTCAGTCTTAGTCTTTCTTATTGTTCATCTGACCGTCCCCTATACACTTGATACACCACGGTAATAAAGAACTTCACATGAAATATAAAATTTTATGCCTAATAACGCATTATAAGCATGCTTACAATAAATTTTAAAGTACTTGAAAAGTATTAGGAAATACAACTTTAGCCTTTTTTTTTTTTTTTTTTTTGCCTTAAAGAAGAAGAATTGAGCTTGCTCTGGGCCTGGTAAATTTTTATTAGATTTGATAATTTTTACTTGTTCAAAGCAAACATGCACATCAAAGCTTAAGTTTTAATATACTAAAGCTACTCAATTTTCGCTCTTACTACTTAAATAATTATTGTAAAAAAAAAAAAGAAATATATATATTTTTAAAAAAATCATAGTATATCATGTTGGACTATTATGTTAGAGGTTAAATTTCATGGTTAAGCACTATCAGCAAAATGGAAAAATTTAGGTTTTTTTTTTAATGAATATATTTTTGTTTTAGAGTACGTAGTAACTAAACACCTTTTTGGCATGAGTTGAACACATTTCCAAACTCATTGAAATGACTCCTTTACGAATTTACGTAAAGTCACATCCATGTATATGAGCTCATGAGCATTTTAGACAGTGTTTTAAATTCAAGTTTTGACAAACATTATTACACATAGAGAATCAAAAAGCATGCATAAATTTTAAGATGTACCTGGGTTGTATTTTGATGGGCTAATTGAATCCCTTGCATCGGAGGAAGGTGGTAGTGAATCCTGAAATATTATTCCATTACATTAGAAAGCTTTAAAGATTCAAAAAGTCAGAACAGCAAGTTAACATAGCATATTATGTTTAAGCAGATTAGCTCTCGATCTCACTTTCCAAGAAAATTATTTTATACTGTTAAAATAGTGGAATACTTTATTTTCAGGATTTGTTCTATTGATACAAAACAGCTTAATGTAAACATATATAATTAATTCAAGAGGTGAAGCAAGAGTCTAACTTACCTGTTGCTGCTGTAGGAATTCAAATGGCAACTAAAAAAGTAATAATAACAATAATAAGTTTTAAAAAAGTTAAGAAGCTTAAAAATAAAAATAATCTATTGCAAAATGAACATTTTTTTTTTCAAATAAATGGTGAAATTAGAAAGTATATATACAGTTAGACATCTTTGACAAATCTCCTGATTAACCTTGCATTGTTACTAGTAACATATTTCTTAGGGGGAAAACAAACCTTTAGGAATACATATTGTAACGGATTCGGTGCGACTTCCACTTTCTTGAAATGAAGACACAGTTCTTGATAAAAACACAGGAAATTTATTTACACTATGTACAGGAAAGATCTTCAACAACTGCTAAATTATTCATCAGCAATTAAGCAATTATCACACAACACCGTAAACTCAACGTTTACACACGTATTTACTTCCAAATACGAAAACAACACAGCGAAATGCCTCGCTATAAACAGAGCCAACACACTAACGAATTCTCAATCGAAACTCACTGTTTATCCATCGCTAACGGCTTTTATAAACATCGAAGAATTTTTCCACAACATTCTTTCTGCTTCCAGAAATACGTAGACCGTTTTACAACTACACTTCCATTGATAAAATCAGTGAATGAAATAAGAAAAAAAAGAATAGGGGGTTGTATACTTTAGCCATATGTTAAGGGGTTGTATATTCATTACGGGAAACTATTTACAGGTTACGTTACTACAATAATTACTACAATAATTACTATTTACAGAATTTGTAACATTGCCCCCTTCCTAAGGACTGCACGTCCCGGGCAGTACAATCCCCAGAAAGGGTGCCAAACTTCTATCACAAGTTTACAAATATACACATTAATTAATAACTAACAGATACAGAAAACACAATAATAACAAGAAATATTACTAAACATTAAAAGCAAAAATTATCTACCACTTTTATGTTATCAACCATGGTTGTTTACGTAATACTCATGAACTATGGCCATAGTATGGGGCTAACCGATCATAATGTACAACCCTAGGTTTTGCATTAGGTGATTTTTGGATCCTCACTACGACGTCATTTAGTCGGTTAAGGACTTTGTAGGGTCCATCCCAATGCGACTGCAATTTGGGTGACAGACCTTTCCGTCGGATGGGATTCCATAACCAAACCTTGTCGCCTTCGTTGAATTCATGTCCAGTAGACCTTGTGTCGTATCGGGTCTTCATCTTCTCCGCCGCGATGTTGATTCGCTCTCGTGCGAAGTTATGAACGTCTTCCAACCGGGCCTGTAGATCCTGGATGTACTCCTCAGGCGATGAAGGCGCATCCGGAGGACGACCGAAGACGAGATCACAAGGTAGCCGAAGCTCTCGTCCGAAGAGCATCTGAGATGGGGCGTATCCGGTAGTCTCGTGGACAGCACTGCGGTAGGCCAGCAGGAACAAAGGCAGCTTCTTGTCCCAATCCTGTTGATTTCTGGAGACCATAAGTGAGAGATTATTCAGGATTGTGCGGTTAAATCTCTCCACCATGCCGTCCGATTGTGGGTGTAGTGGTGTTGTCCTAGTTTTCTCAATTCCGAGAATTTGACATAGGCCCTTAAAAACAGCAGAGATGAAATTCCTCCCTTGGTCGGAATGAATCTGCAAAGGTGTTCCATATCTCGAGATCCAATGTTGGACTAGAGTCTCTGCTACGGTGGTAGCTTCTTGATCTGGAATGGGATACGCTTCGGGCCATTTCGTGAAATAGTCGATGGAAACAAGAACGTATTTGTTCCCATCAGCAGTTCTTGGTAGAGGACCCAGGATGTCGATCCCAATTCGTTCGAAAGGAGCTCCAACGTTGTACAGATGTAGCTTCCCTCTGCTTCTCTTCTTCGGTCCTTTACGAGCAGCACAGGCGTCACAAGAATGGCACCACTTCTCCACATCATCCTTCGCCTTGCTCCAGAAGAAGCGCTCCCGAACTTTATTAAGGGTTTTCAAGACACCAAAATGTCCTCCAGTCGCACTACTATGTATTTCTTTCAGAACATCTGAAATCCTTGATCGGGGAAGTAGTAACTGCCACCTAGACGTTTTGCCGTCATCAGATTCCCACTTTCGGTACAGTACGCCGTTCCGTAAATGGAGTGAATTCCATAAAGCCCAGTATCTTTTTGTTGCAGGACTAAAGATGGAAACGTCCTGCCAGCTAGGTCGCCGACTGTCACTTTCCATGAACTCCAAAATTGGTTTTATGTCGGGGTCTTCAAGTTGATCTTTTCGAACTTGGTCGTCACTCCATGGATCAGGTTCTGATGATATTGGAGTCACTGTCACCTGATAGGCGGTAGGGCTAGTCGTTCCATACTGTTTCTCGATTCGGGAACAATAGTGGCAGTTCTCAGGACAGGGTCTCCTTGATAAAGCGTCAGCATTACCGTGAGATAACCCTTTTCGATGCTTGATCTCCATGTCATATTCCTGGAGCCGCTGTATCCATCTGGCTATCTGGCCTTCCGGATTTTTGAAGTTCAAAAGCCAAGTTAATGAGGCATGATCTGTCCGAAGCAGAAATTTTCGGCCGTAGAGGTAATGATGGAAGTGTTCTACAGCTTTCACTATGGCCAGTAACTCCTTTCTGGTGACGCAGTAATTTCGCTCCGACTTTGATAAGCATTTGCTCCAGTAAGCGATGACATGTTCATCTCCGTCAATTTCTTGGGATAAAACAGCTCCGATGCCCTCGTTGCTCGCATCAGTGTCCAGGATGAAGGGTTTTTCAGGCTGAGGATAGGCGAGGATAGGCGTTGATGTTAAAGCCTCCTTCAGTCGTAGAAATGCATCTTCGCATTCTTTGGACCATTCAAACTTTTGCTTGATCTCCGTCAGCTTATGCAAAGGTCGTGCAATGTTGGAAAAACCCTTCACAAACTTCCTATAGTACGTGCAGAGCCCCAGGAAACTTCGCAGCTGATGGATGTTTTCGGGACGACTCCAACTCTTGACCGCAGATACCTTCTCTGGATCGGTTTGCACACCCTCAGAAGAGATGATGTGACCAAGATAGTTCACTTCCCGGCGGAACAAATTACATTTGGACGGACTTAACTTCAGATTGGCTTCCTTAAGCCTTTGCAGCACCTTCCTAAGATTTGCCAGATGTTCTTCAAAGCTGCGTCCCACGATGATGATATCGTCTAAGTAGACCAGACAGGATTCGTAAGAGAGTCCTCTTAACACTGTCTCCATAAGACGCTCGAACGTAGCTGGTGCATTGCAGAGGCCGAAGGGCATCACTTTAAACTGCCATAAGCCTTGTCCAGTTGTAAACGCTGTCTTCTCTCGGTCATCAGGGTGTATCTCAACCTGCCAGTAGCCGCTCTTCAAGTCCAGGGTCGAAAACCACTTGTGTCCGGAAAGAGTGTCCAAGGTGTCGTCTATCCGTGGAAGAGGGTAACTGTCTTTCTTGGTGATTTCATTCAGCCGTCGGTAATCGACACAAAATCTCGGTGGAACCTCCAGGAGAATGTCCGCTGCGTCACCTCTCAGGGATGCTGCAAGATGGCAGGCCTTGGTAGCAGAGTCCCATCCGTTCGCTTCCGCCACTATCATGAATTGAGTTTTGTAAACCTGCCACGAAGTTTTCCCATCAAATGTGGCAAGTTTAATGGACGGTCGAGCAACCGATGTGGGAGCGCCAAACTGTACAGAGTTGCTTTCCGCGGTCGCCAATCTCCTTTCCAGGTCTTTAAAGATGTCTTCTTTAAGTTGATGAAATTTTCTATCTTCTTCTTCCAGTTTATTTTCTACAGCATTGCATCGGCCTTCAACGGAACTCAATTTTTCTTCAAATTTCTCTTCGATTTTATTTTCCACTGCGATGAATCGGCCTTCAACTGCCTCAAACTTTCCTTCAATAGCATCAACTCGATGCTCTATCTCATTAAATTTATTTTCCATCACAGTCTTTACCGAAGTAAGATCGTTTTTAATTTCCTCTTGGTTAGAAACTAGGTCATTTTTCAGCACCGTTAAATCACTTTTCAATTGGTTTTGATTAGCCGCCATATCATTTTTCACAGAGGTGATGGCGTCAAGAAAGTGTTTTAATTGTTCATCCATTGCGCGAGTAATCACCATAAAAATAAAGTCCTAATTCAAAAAAAGTCTTTACGAAAAAATGTCCAAAGTCACACTTACTCCAAGAAAGTCCAGAAGAAGCCCCACGTTGGGCGCCAAATTGTAACGGTTTCGGTGCGACTTCCACTTTCTTGAAATGAAGACACAGTTCTTGATAAAAACACAGGAAATTTATTTACACTATGTACAGGAAAGATCTTCAACAACTGCTAAATTATTCATCAGCAATTAAGCAATTATCACACAACACCGTAAACTCAACGTTTACACACGTATTTACTTCCAAATACGAAAACAACACAGCGAAATGCCTCGCTATAAACAGAGCCAACACACTAACGAATTCTCAATCGAAACTCACTGTTTATCCATCGCTAACGGCTTTTATAAACATCGAAGAATTTTTCCACAACATTCTTTCTGCTTCCAGAAATACGTAGACCGTTTTACAACTACACTTCCATTGATAAAATCAGTGAATGAAATAAGAAAAAAAAGAATAGGGGGTTGTATACTTTAGCCATATGTTAAGGGGTTGTATATTCATTACGGGAAACTATTTACAGGTTACGTTACTACAATAATTACTACAATAATTACTATTTACAGAATTTGTAACATTATACTTTATTTTTTATCAACATTTCTAATCAACAATTTTATTGCACTTAACTATCATCAGGCTTCTAATTCTTCAGAGAACCCTCAAGATGCTCATTAAACATAGATATACAAAATAAATAAATAAGAATATTAAATGCACAAAATAAATATATATAATTGCATATTTGCTCAGGGATATAAGAAACTGATTTTTCAATTTAGAAAGATGCAAGAGTTTGTGGATGAAAAGACATTCGACAAAACATAGCTTAAATGCAACAAAAATCCCTTTTAAAAAATTGAAAATTAAATTTTTTTCCCTACCTGACGAGATCTGGCAGTAGTATAACCAGGCAACTGATTGTACCCAGGAGGGCCAGACATTTCATCCTGCGTGGCTATACTTGGATCACTGGAAGCTTTGACCATGTGCCTATCACTACCAGGCAATCCGAGATCTTGAAGGCCCGAAGGACGACTGTCGGTAGCTAATTCTAAATCACTTTCTGGAGATGAAGCATAACTCAGGCGAGAGGTCATAGGAAAAAGGAAGTCATCAGATATTGCTTCCTCAGGCTACAAGCACAGGTAAAAGAGTGTGAGACACATATTATGAATAGAAAGTGCACTTGCTTTTATGAAGAAAAAAAGGTTCAGTTTTTGTTTAAGAAACTCAATTTAGAGTTGAAATTTCTCTGTCAACTATGGTAGAATTTCATTCATCTGAATTCAATGAAGGAAGATTAATTGCTGAATAACATATAATCCCAGGGTTCATTACAAATGCAACTATTAATTCATTCTCACACATTACAATATAATTATGCCACTTACTATGGAGTGGCATTCTAAGCAGAATAATGCATGAAGCAGAATTACTTTGAAAAAATGTAAATTAGTGTCTTAACCTTTTTTTGACCCACAGACCAGCATAATTTTGTGATCAAAATTTGTAGACCGGCAAATTTCACCTTTTTTTTAAACAAAAAAACTTGATTAAGTACTAAAAAACTGACGAATAAGATAATTGAAAGGTTTTATACTCTGATTTATTAGCAATAAGTTTAAATGTTAAGTTAAGTAAATGAATTAAACTAAGTAACTGAACCTCTGAGAAAAATCGCCAAAAATAGCGAAAAGTTACCATTAACGAAACAAACATTGTAGAGAACGCGTTATTTTGATTTGTTTGTTTATTTGTTTTTTATCTGTTTTTTGAAAAAAAGAGAATTTTAAACATAAACAGGTAAAAATCTCTGAGGGATTGATCAAATTTTTCCAGGTTAAAAAACTTGGGTAAAAAAATAAATAAATAACCCAAATGGCAAAATGAATAAATAGGTAATTTGAAATCAATACTTTTGCTATCACAAGTCATCTACTTGTTATTAATTGGAATATCTTAAGACTAAACTGGCAGAAATTGCTAAGTTTTCCCTTTTTCTGAAATTTACCATATTTGTCTATATATGACATATTTAAAATAAAATAATATGTCATCTTATTGACAGTATTTAATATTACAGAATGAAACAAATTTGCCAAAAAATCAAGTTCACAAGGAGAAATTTGGGGGGGGGGGATGATAAGCATAGATTATTAACAAAAAGAATAGCAAGAATTCTTACTTTAGATTCTGATATCCAGATGGACTGTTGTTGCTGTTTGTCAATAGTCTCTCTTAACTTTTTATACCACATGTCAGCACTTGTTAATGTGATGGTGGCTAAAGTACAGAAAAGAGAGAAAAAGAGTTATTATTACTTTCTAGTACATTAGATTTTCATTTTTAATATTGTTTAATAAAATAATATGGAATCATGATAGGTTTAATTTCTGTAAATTTCATTTAATACACTATTTAATTTAAACACACAGAAGTTATTATGGGTCATATTAGTTACAGTACACTCCCGATTGTCCGCGGAATTAGTTGGCATGAGTGCCGCAGATAATAAAAATCGTGGATAAACCACAAAGAGGCTAAAATGAGGGTCAAATAGGGTTAAAATTGCCATTCCTCAAAAACTTAGTTGCATTGATGCATTATGCTTTCTACAAACAATGAAAATATATACAGTACAGTAGAAATGTTTTGTATTTTGTCCAAAAGAACTTAACATTAATATAGAACAAGTGTATGTACAATGGAGAAAGCACAAAAATTAATAAATAAATAAATAAAACAAAAAACCCCAAGTTTAAATTTTCAATTTTTCTCCAAAAACAGCCATTGGTATTTGCTTTTTGCTGCAGAAATACATGTTTCTGATTGTTTCGATTCACTCGCAGATGATCCTCCCCACAAATAATCCGTTTGCAGATAATCAAGAGTTTACTATATAAGCGATTAATCCCCAACTAGCTCTCCTGCCAAAGGTGCCCATTATTAACTTTTTTTAAATTGTTTAAAACTTAACAAAAAAAAGAAAAAGAAGGAAAAATTAACAAAATCACCCAAAATAAGAAAATAAAATGAGGGACTCGACAGTTCTAAAAAAAAAAAATCCCATTCATTCCAGAGAAGTTATTACTAAATCAAATATCTCACTCAAACGATACTAGATTATAGGGATAAATGTGGACAGACACATATAAGCACCTATTTAAACTGTCTGCTTTTTTTTAAAATTATTTTCGATTTGATTTATTACTAATGTACTTAATTATATTTTACAGAAAATTCAAGCAATTTCCATATTTTCTTATTTTTAAATTATTCTCCACATGAAATTTGAAACAATCTCCACGTGATTTGAACTGCATCATTCAGAACGTGACTTCATCGTTTGAGTGAAAATGAGGTTGTTTTTGTTTGAATTATCAATGATTCAGTTTTAGCAATGAACACTGTACTATTTTAACTCTATAAATCAGAGGCGTAGCTAGACCCGACTTTCGTGGGGGGGGGGGGGTTACTTTATAATATATATGTATGTATGTGTGTATGTGTGTGTAGACTTTATTTAGTATTAAAAGAAATAAGAGGGAGGTGAATCTTACATATTTGGAATGGGGTGCCCCAAGTCCGATGCTTGTGTCAAACAAAACAAAAGCAAAGAATTTTTTTTTTTGTCTTTAATGTTGTGGAAAATTCGACCTTTTTTTCTTTTCCCTACCTTTAATTTAAAGTGAAATTTTCTAGCAACGGGGATCTTGTCAAAAACAGTCGATCCAAATCAGGGGGAAATCAAATATCTGAGCGTGTTCCGTTCATTTCAGTGTGACTGATTAATTTAGAGGGTAACACACTTCTACAAAAGCTGGCCTCCTTGAAAGCTAATACTAGATACTTCTATTTCCGCCTTTAAACTGGATGTTTGGCTTTCAATCTCATCGGTGATCAGACTATAAAGACTATTTTTACTAACTTCGTTTGCACTAAAAGTATGAAATAAAATAAAAAAAGACTTCTTGAATTATAAACCACAAAAAATGAAATTGCTTTTCATATCATTATATTTATATGTTGCTTTTTATGTATTTACATTTGGGCTAATTCTAAAGCAGTTAATAAAACTTGAATTTAAAAAAATTAAGGAAGAAATATAGATGTTAGAAAGTCATTCGCTCAAAGCTGAATACCATCTGTTCTCCTCTCCAGGGCCTGATTACCGCACAGGCCTACTAGGCCTGGGCCTGGGGCCCCTTCTTCCTAAGGGGCCCCAGATTACTTAAATAATTATGCATAGCATTACAACTATACAAAAAATACACACATTTTTAAAATAATAGCCTTCAGGGGCCTCAAAATTATTGTGGGCCTTGGGCCTCACTTTTAGTTAGTCGGGCTCTGCTCCTCTCAAGTTTTTATTTTTATTACCTGCTTTAGAATTTACATAAATATCTATTTGAGAGAGCAACAGCAAATTTCGAGTGTTATAAACAGAAGTCTTTTTTATTTTCTACTTTTTAATGCGAACCAAGCTAACAGAAATAATCTAGATTCATTTCGTTTTTAAAACATTTTATTCGTGTAATGCTATGCAGTTTTTCTTTTGAATTAAAATAAAATTGCCTTTAGAAGGGTCCGATGGCTTTGCAGACTGTACTTCGTTTTCTTCAGACAACGTTAACTTTCTCTTTTTAGAGCAATCCTTTTCGTCATTTTCATTTTCGTCTTTGGGTTTAAAAAAGCTTGTTTTGCTCGCTTCATTATGCAGCAACTTTCACTTAGAATGTACTATTCTAAACAGACTGTACGTTTCCAAAAGAATATTTAGTTAATACTGGTTGAAAAATCAATGTGGATTGCAATGGATACTCTGGTTAGCAAAGGCAGTTTTGACTATGACCTTTGACACACACGAGACCAGATCAACAAAAACTTCTATCGTCTCGCATTCCGGTTATGCTATCATTTTCGGATTCGAAGCCCTGTGATCTTTAAAGCAGCAAAAAAACACATTTTCTTCAACTCAGAAACAGAGGAATTGTCTTCAAGAGCGGATAGCTGAGGAGGCAGTGGAAAAAAGGGAGAAATGCGAGGAAGATTAACAAAAGGACAGTCGTTTCGCGCACTTTCTTGGAAGAGTAAAGGGGTGAAATTCAAAGAAATGACATGTAAAACTTTTCAATTTCATGGTTAAACGTCATTCAAGTTAAAAGCCATTTCGCTCTGTTATCTGGATTAGTACTGTTCTTTGGTTGCTCTCATTCTTAAAATTGTGATTCCTAAGAAAAACTAAATGATAAGAGTGACAAGAAAGTATAATATTTTTTTCAAGTGATGAAAAAAGGAAAATCGTAGAATATTGGCCAAGTTAGATTTGCAGCAATTGCTAACCTCAAGAGGATAAATAATGAATCCAAAAAAAAATCAGGGACCAAAAATCAATAAAAGACTTTTTCTTGAAAAAGATATGCTTAAAGTTTCTTTTACTGTCAAAATGATTCCTTAAACTCGCAATAAAGCACTTAATAATGTAATAAAGGAATAAATACCTAACAAAACTAATACAGAGGAATTTTATATCAAGAGCCCATATTGTCTTTAGTATCGATTTAAAATTTTTACCATCATATTCCAAATTTCTACAAAGTTTCTTAAAGCCCCCGTATCTCCAAACCTCTTTTTCTCGATTTTTTTTTCTTTCCTGTGAAATTCGAAATATACAGATTCGACTGTATGCAATATTCCCACTGTGCCGCTCATAAAATTAAACAAATTTAACGATTTGCAGAATCTATGACAAAGAAAGGCTACATATACATGGATGTAACAAATCAATCTCATTTCTAAAGTAAAGTGTCAAATTTCACTCAATTATCAAAAAATTGTAGCAGTAGAGGGAGGCGTCTTTATACTTGAGAGTCACTCATGGAGCAGATTTTCAATGGCATTGGGAGGGGGGGGAGCGAAGTGAGTTTTTGACCTTTGTTACTCAGAAAAAAGTCGTTTTGATTTTTTTCTTTTTCTTCTTTTTTTTTTCTTTTTTTTTTTTTTTTGAGACAAACGTTTCGGGGGGGGGGGGTTGTCCCCAAAACCCCCCTTAGCTACGCCCCTGCTATTAATCATCTAGTATAGTTCAGGAGAATTTGTGTTGACACAACCCTTTCCTTTCTCATTATTAGGCTGTTGCAGATTAAATTTATCAATAAATCATGTTTCATGTCAACTTTGGGGAAATACAGGATACAATATTTGAAAAGAAAATAAGCAGTACCAGTAAATATGTGAGACCACAGTTTTTCAAGTTTAACAGCATGGTCATACAATTTCTTTGAGCTTTTATGACTTGATTTGGCTAGACGAGATCGTAGTTCTTTGACTGTATGTTTGTTTTCAGCACGCATAAAAATCACAATGGGATAAAACTGAGCATAATTAAGGCGATCCACTGCACTAGGTGTAATGTCTAATATGGCATGTTTTCCCTGAAAGAAAAAAAAAATCATAAAAACAAACTCACAATAAACATTCACGTAAATGTGTGTGTCTTGTAGCAGAAGCAGCACAACGCAATGACAGACACCATTGGAAACATACTTTTTTTTTTTGTTTGCCCTTTCTGCATAAATCTATTGAATTAAAAGTAGAAACATACTGTCAGAATGGAAGAAATTGTAGATGCAAAAAATGAGCCTAAATCTATGTAGGATGTAGGAGTCCTTTGTCATTGGTAAGTCTAAAGCACTTGCACTGGCAGCCTACTTCTCAGTTTTCCATTTTATTTTCCAAGTTTTTTAAGAAACTTTTCTCGTAATTTTTAAATCTAGCTTTTATTTTCAGGTATTCTTTTGATTAGATTTCAGCTACAGACATTTCAGCTATAGAAAATACAGACAAGGGTTTAGTGTAATATGAATCTAAAAATTTTTCTTACCTTTTCAATAATCTCTTTGATTGCACTTAACCGGACGATGCCTGATGACTTTTGACTTTTAGGTATATCATCCAAATGACCATCTAATTCTGCAACATAAAAGAAATTAACTTCAGTTAAATATGTAGGTCTCAAGAAATATATATATATATATATATATATATATTTGTAAAATATAAATTGTAATTTTAAAAAAAAAACACTTTGAAAACATACGTACTTCTAATGATAGCAGCAAAATATAAGTTGAGAAAAACAAAAATAATTAAATTTTTGCAACACAATAGTTCAATTACAAAAAGAAAAAAAAAAGAGGAAAGAAAGAAAGGAAAATAACATGACAATTGAAGAAAGCAAGGTAGGAAATATTATACTAATAAAAAGGTTTTAAGTAAAACATTAAATTTCTAAGAAATAAGCTTATTTTGGTGCTGAATGCTTTATTTTAATGCCATGTGATAGAATGAAAGATAACAAATTGCAAAAATAGGTTGTTACATCATAGCAAATATTTAAATGTCTGAAAACAAAGAACTCTCAATTATATTTGTTTTAACAGTTATATATGATATTAAAATATTTCTCATTCCATGAAATTTGTTTTGTGCCCTTTCATATAAAAGCTCTTATGTATATCCCCTTTTGCTGCTGAGTTAGAAATTTGACGGTGTGACCAGATTTAAATCTTCTTAAAGATGTTTCATTGATTCTTCAATGTTAATAAAAAGTTCAACTTTGAATCTGTTTATTGATATTTTAATCACTATCACTCAAAACAGGTTTTAGGCAATATTTAATTGAAATGCACTGATATTTTAAGTTTAAAATACATACAACATAAACTTTAAAAAAAAATTATTTTTACTAAATATTTATTATATTTAAATTAACAAAATAGTCCTATAAAATATTTCATTTTCATTTTTTTATTTCTTAACTAGCAGTACCTGCACAGCGATGCCCATGCTAAAAATTTAATGGAAGTCTGTTTAATAAAAAACACTGACGCTCCCTCCCTTTGATGTGAAATGATCGTTTTTCTTTGTATAATGCGTACACACTTTTTCAAAAAAAAAAAAAAAACTATTTAGGTTTCTTTGGAATTTAAAAACTTTTTGTCAAATCATTAAATTAGATTTACAGTTGCTTTAAAACTCTATTTAGCGAAAGAACGGTTTTTACTGCAAATTAAAATATTTCGCAAAATAAACAAAAAAAGGCATAAAATAATATCTTTCAAATGAAAAAAAAATCCGAAGCTCTATTGTTTATCGCCAAACTTGTCCAGCAACCACGCTATCATAATCCATCCGTCTAAAAAAAAAAAAAATCCCGTGGAACATTTAAAAATTATCGTCAGAAAAAAAGAAGATGTCGTACATTTCACTCAGATAAAAACAAATCAAAAGTTTCTTTTCTTTCAAAACAAATCGCCAAAAAAAAAAAAAAAAAGAATTACAATAACGGTTGCCTTAAAACAATAATCCTAGACTGAACTGCTCAGCGCCTAACGTGCCAAGCGACCACGCTACCGGAACTCAGCTCTTTTACGAGTGAAGCGGATGTTTTTTCTTTGGCAATAATAAATGTTTCGCCAAATAAACAAAAAGGTATAAAATCACATTAACAGTAGCTTTCAAATCTTTACATATTAAGAGCTGCGTTGCCCGGCTTTGCCCGGTCTACCTTGAAAACAAAAATTGTGTCAAGTGACATATATTAAACAATTAAAAGAATAACTTAATAACTTAAAGAATAACTTAAATAAAAGAAAAAAAACACTATGCAAAATTACCCTTCCAAACAATGACGACAGATATTAAAATACTTTTAAGAAATTAAAATGCGAAAAATGGATTTTAAAAGTGTAACCATGGAAACGCGAAAATAAAATTGTTGACAATCTGAATCAAAATGACATATTTCGAAATTGATTTAAAAACGCTTGTAACTTTTTTCCTTTGAAGATAGAAGCTAATATTTTCGACCATAGGTCAAAAGAGATCTGGAGTAAAAAATCTCGCTTTTTCCAATGCTGTCAGAAAGAAAACTGTGGGACAATTCCTTCAATTTTTATTGATAGATTTAATCAAGAAAGAAGTGCCTAAATTTCAGCCAAGCCTAAAAAAGTTCGAGCTAAAAACGCAAATTACTCTTGCCGTAATTAATTTAGAGCATTGAAATAAATTGTTTAAAATGCAGAAAATTCTACCCTTTTTAACGATATATAATATTAATATGTGCAAGTAATTTTTCACCCCTTTAATAGTGAATAATAGGCAATTTACGTGAAATTTTGGGCCTAAATTTGAATAAAAAAGGAACTATTTATCGGATATTTTCGAATTATAGCCTATGTTACTCAGTAAAAAAGCGTATGTTACTCAGTAATAGTGAAAGAATTTTTCAAATAGGTGCAGTGGTTCCGGAGATTACCTTGAACATATAAACACACAAAAATCCGCCCTCTCTCTTTATAATATTAGTAAAGATGATAAATGATAGACAAATAAAACACAAAACACATTAAAACACCATTAGCTCAAATAAACTTACAAATTCGAAAATCTAAACATCTTTTATTGTAGCTCTAACTCTATGCTAATAATTAATGACAAGTTAAAATTTTGAACTTCAATGAATTCTGCAAATGCAGCTTTTGTGCATAGAAATAGTGCCTGTTTTCTTCATATATCTATTACTTGAGACAGTTGTTTTTTTAGCAGTAAAGCATAGTTCATTTTCTATGTTTTGTACCAAAAACTGGGAAAGTGGCGCTTAAATATTTTCCCGTTAAAGATAAAGTTGCATTTGCAAAACTTTCACATTCACTCTCACTGAGAACAGGAAATTTAACAACACAATTCTCAATGAAAAGAATTTCCACTTTTTCCCCGGCTATATTCTGCGGTAGACATGGGGAATCTATTTATAAAATGAACAAGCAATAAGTGTTAGAAAAGAAAAAACTTCAAGCACTTCTTGACTAAGTTTTTAACATACACAAATTTTGATACATCTCAAAAAAGGGAAGCATTCCTTTTTGCAATTAATGTTGCAATAAAATGTTTTCTAAGAAATAAATGAAACTAAATGATAAAGAAAGAAAAACGCAAGCTTTATACAATTAGAGCAAAAAAAAATTGCTTACGTGGAGAAGCATATTTATCTGGATAATCCTTGAGTAGCTTATCCCTAGCTACATCTGCTAAAGCCCCAAATAATACAACAGGTCGTATAAAACCAGCTGAAATAGAATGCAAAGGTTTACAACAAAATGCTTGATTTTTAGTGCTATTTATAAACAAAATTTTCAAAGTGGAAAAACATTATATAAAACAGATGCTTGAAAAACATAGACTCTGACTCCACAGCCCTGATTTTGGTCTAAGAGTCGGAGTATGACTGATTTTCAAACAAAGGAGTCGACGTTTTTTTTTCACTTTATACGGGCGCTCTTTACCACGACCCCTCCTTCAAAACTACAAAAGTAGATGTAGGAACTGTTCTTCAATCTTTTTGCTGAGGGAGTAGATTACCTTCTTACCACTTACCAGTCACTTCTTAAAACAAGATTTTTTGTCCAAGTCATTATCACTGTTGCGACAAAGAAGGTTGTTTGTTTGGTGGTAAAATCTAGCAATATGTATATTTATATCTATCCCGGGTCCAACTAATACTGGGCCAGGTGACTGAAAAAATACTTTGGCGACTTATTCCATCACAAGAATTTTTCAGAAGCTTTGTTACTCTGTATTTTCCTATAAATTCTGATAAATAATTTGTCTGGTGATTAAGATTTTTTCCAGTGTCCAGCTCCTAAGATATAACAACTTTTGTTCGTCTCTCTTTCTCTCTCTAAATATTTTCAGGGGTGTACAATTAAAGTCCCGATTTCACAACGCTGTAAGTTAAAACTACGGTATCAAATGACAGCCATACATCTCTGGTTATTTGTTGGCAAGAAAGACAACGGTTTCAAAATTAGCCGATAGATGGCGCAGTCATAGTTCAGATTGCTGTTGCTGATAACTACAAGAGGACATGCTGATCACAATCATACAATCAGCACAGATAACCGCTGATCTGCTGTGAAACATGCCCTTTAGAGCTTCTAGTAAACAGTCTGGAGTGGAGCAAGGTAGAGGGCATATTGAACAACTGAGGCAGTGAGAAGCAAAGGGATGCAAGTGGCAAAATTAAAAATTTGGAGGTAACCAGTACAAATGGTACAATAACCAGTACAACAAACTAAATTATTGCTTTTGAATCGTCTCTTTTAATGATGCTTTATAACTTTAAAGAAATTAATGAAAGAAAACTTACGATGCTTAAGAGTAACCCTTTCATAAGCAGGAAATTTTGATATTCCATCAGCTGAAAGAAATGATTTATTAATCTGGAGTTAATTTAGTATAAGCATAATTTATTAAAAATTCACTGTGCATTTCATTTTAATATAGAGAGGTAACTTCAACTACTATAGTAATATTAGAATATTCTTCATTCCATGAAATTATAGTTTTGTGCCCTTTCATGTGAAAGTTCTTATGTATGCCATTTTGCTGCTGAGTTAGAAATCTGAAGGTGTGACCAGATTTAAATCCTCTTAAGGATGTCTCATTGTTTCTTCATTGTTAATAAAAAGTTCAACTTTCAATCTGTTTCTTAATACTTCAATAATTAGCATTTAACAGGTGTTAATGCAATATTTAATTTAACTGTGCTGATATTTTAAGTTTCAAATACATACAATATTAACTCTAAATGAAAATTATTTTTACTGAATATCTATATCATATTAAAATTAACAAAATAGTCAAGTTTAAAACATTAAATTTTTAATTTTAATTTCTTCCTGATAATATAACAGACAGATAAAACACAAAATGCATTAAAACACCAGATACTGAAATGAACTTACCAAAGACCACATCCTCCCAATGATCTTTGCTGAGGGATTTGGAACGACGGGCACTTCTTCTCTTAAAAAAGCTACCCCTACTTTCTGAAGCAGCATCCTTTTTTGCTTGATTTTGTTGCTCTTGTGCCCACTGCTCAGCTCTAAAAGCATACAAATAAACTCGGTATTTAAAAAAAATTGAATTTTGGGCATCATGAATTCAAATTACGTTTATCGCAATCACGAGCGTGTGAGGTGTGTGTGTGTTTATTTATGAGGCTTGTTTGTATGCATGTATGTATGTATGCATGTGTTTGTAAGCGTTCGTGTGTGTATGTACATGTGTGTGTGTAAGCGCTCACTCATGTAGGTATGCATGTACATGTGTGTGTGTAAGCGCTCACTCATGTAGGCGTGCATGTGTGTGTGTATGTACACATGCGTGTAGGATATGGATACAACTTTGCTCGCTAGAAGAGCAGCATCGGGAGGGGCCGGTCGATGGCGGTGCTGCAGAAAAAGGCGGAGGGAAAATCAAAAGACATCATTCAACAGTCAAATGAAAAACAGTAAGCAATTCATAATTGCTCAAAAAAAAAAAAAATCATGTATGTAATAAAGCATAAATTATATTTTTAAAAAAGATTATTTGTGTAAGTTTTTTTTTCTTGTAAAACCAGACTAACAGCAAAATGGTTATTTTTTTAAAGAAATTTATGAACCAATCTTAACAGCAAGTGATGATCAACTCATCGATGATGAAGTGCCAAAACACACATACAACATTAGCACATCTTTTTAAATTTAAACCTTCTCAGAATGGTTATGTAAGTGTCGAAAGTTTGATAAATATCTTTAACAATTGAAGGAACTCGTTTTTTTTTTTTTTTCGATGAAGAAAAGTTTTTTTTTACTACTACAATATTGAGGGAAAAGAAAATATTTATGTCATGCTGCATTAAATATTTTTCTGAGATTTTCAAGACCACATAAGGTACTGAAAAAAATTTCAGCATCAGAATCATTAAGTTTTTACTTTGATTGTTCACTTGTTGATCAACTTTCGGTAGCACACTAAACAATTGTCCATCAGAAGTGATGTAAAAATTTTTAAAACACACATTAAAAATAAACTTAAAAATGTAGTTGCAGTAAAAAATATTGTGCTTCTTAAATATATTTGATGGAGAGTAGAGTTAGGAATTCATTTTACTATGGGTACATACATTTTGTATATGCTACTATAAACATGAGTTCAAAAATAATAATAAGACTTTGTTTTTTCAGTTACCTGTTTCGATTTGGAATAACACCTTTCAAAATCTCTTGATTATTTCTTCCTATCCTGTATACTAACCAAGAACCAACTACACCATTATGCAGAGTATCAATGACATGGAATACCTCTCCAACATGAAATGCAATTTCTCCTTTACCAGATCCTTCATATGAAAAATGTGTCCTGTAAATAAATAAATTAATGTGTAAAGAACCACAAGAATTTATTATATTTTTCCATTTAAATGCATAATAATGCATGTTTTAGCCTCTTTTTGATTTTAGAAAATTAAATTAAAGAAACTTTTAAAATGAAAATATTGTTAATAACTCTAAATAGTGTTTTACAGAAGTCTTGATAGTTTCAACAAGTTCTAATAAAGCAGAACATTAGCAAATAACATAAACTCAAGCATTTAAAAAAGTCTAGATGAAAACAAGATGAGGGGCATATTCACATTTACGAACATTAATAATGAGCAATTTTAATGTTCGTAAATGTTTAATTAAAATTCAGTGCCAAATCTATCAGTGCAGATATAAAAAGAAAAAAAAACGAAATTTATTCAGGTTATTTTGAAACGGAAATTGTTAGTTTCCAAATTTAGACCTGACTACATTTCAAAATATTTACATAAATCATATAATGTCATGATGCACAGTATGGGAACCTAATTTTAGAATCTAGAAATACGGAGAAGACACAAAACTCAATATTTTTCTCCCTAAAATTTTCCTTCTTTTTTCAGTTTTAAATGTTTAAAATTTTTAGCAATCTATTACACGTTGAAAGCATAGTACTTACAGCTTGTTTTTATGTTTCTTCGATGCCATGTGTCATCTGGTATTAATATTTTGCTGTGATTATACAGTACAGAAATTTTTTAGCGTCTGCTTTCAGTTTAGGCTAATTATTTTCTCATTAGCATAAAATACAAAGAACATTGAGCAAAAATACAATGCAATTTTTAGTAAAAATATGATTTATTTATTACATTAATATTGCATTGCAATAAAAAGTCAAAAGTCTGCAAATAATACACCACTGCAAGTTATCTTCAACGTTTTTTTTAGCGTACCAAAGGGTGCTTTCATTGAGATTGATAAAAGAAGAAAAAATTGGTTCAAACATAAGCAAAATCAAGAAAAACGCATGAGTATCGCATGATTAGTGATGTAAAATACCTGGGTATTTATTTTTAGGGGTAAATACCCAGGGTATATACCCAGGTAAATACCCAAAATGGGTATTTACCCGGGTATTTATTTCAAAAATTTATATTCAACTAAAATACTTTTCTGTCTATTCCACTATATATATAACCAACCATATACAAAACAATAAATTTTTGAATCACAAATTTAAAGAATTATTGTGTGAAACAACTTAGCAATCTAATATGATATTCACATTAAATCTGTTGGATATGCCTAATCAATGTCCCCATCTTTCTTTTTTGTTTTTCACTTTTCAAAGCAAAATTTAAAGTTTTACCAGTACAAAAACAAGGTGAGTGACAAACTAACGCCTCCTAAATACTAAATGCCTATCACGTTCTCCCTTTTAACATAGAGCAAAAAGATCCCAGTTAGCATATTTTCGGAGTTGTGGCTACTGCCAACTATCGAAGATCAAAAGCATTAGAAATTAAAAGCGGAGAAAACAATTGGTTAACTTCTAAATTTAAATTTTAAAATTAACCAATTAACGTTTGGAATTGTTTGGATCCATCGTCATAGCAACACCATCCATGTATTGCCGTCAGGTAGTAGCGTTGTTTGTGTACTGGCGGAGGATCACTTTTAAACAAATGTGATAGGCATTTAGTATTTAGGAGGCTTTTTACAAACTGATTATAACTCAGAGCCAAAACTAACTAGTAGCATGATATTATGAAAAATCAAAGATGAAAAGTTGTGCTAGTGCCATCTATGTGACAAAATTAAACTTATATTCCTTTGCTTTACCCCATAAAAAATTAAATTATCCTTCCATCCTATTTAAGTTATAGAATAGTTCATTCTAAATTCTGACAGTTTTTTTGATAAGATTTCATTACGCCTTTAATTAAAGAAATTATAATAAATAAATTTTTATATTTTTAAACTTTCACTTTACAGTTAATGTTAAAGAAAATCATCAACTTTTGATACCACCTTAAGTTTTTTTTTTTGGCAAAATTCGCAATTACTAAGGAATTTACCCTGCCTTCTGATAAATACCCAAAAAATATTTACCTTCCCACATCACTAATTGCGTGTATTAAAAATAGTTTGAATACATTTTCATCATGAAATACCGGGGAGCAAATGCAAATGAGCAAGGCAGCAGAAAACAATATATTTTTTTTTGCTTATTAATGTGAAAACTGTTTCTATATTTGCCACGTTATCATTTAAACAGCAATAAAATAAATAAATAAATAACATCATAGTCTTAATAACGTCTTAGTAAATTCTTCCAAGCATCCCGCATGCTTATTTTTTTTTTTTTTTTTTTTTCATTTTGGATATGACTAACTTAGATTGTGATTTTGAAATCCTGAAGTTCATCATTGAATTGCTTATACTTGCCAATTATGACATTGAAAAGAAAGATTCTTTGGTTCACGATATGTTTCTTTCATAGTTTCATCAAGTCTTCCAATAAAAAAATATTATCAACTGTGTAATATATAATGTATGTATCAATTTTACCAATTATTTCATATTTAGATTTTTAAAAAAAATTCACTCACTTTTTGCATTTTTTTGTAAAATACCCAGTTTTTGGGTATTTACTCAGGCCTTGGGTAAATACCTGGGTAAATACCCAAAAAATATCCCACTGGGTATTTACCCGATCCACATCACTACGCATGATACAAAAATTTTGACTATTTTGGATTTAAAAATCTGAAACCTGGAAAATTCCAAAATTCAGAAAGGTTACAGTCACAAGAATTCTAGATTTGGGTTCCCAGATTATACTTACAAATTTTATAACAAAAAAAAATATGTTTCTGCATTTATATATTTACCTGACGTAAAATGAATCACCTCGTTGATTTGCAACAATTTCATCGTACTCTAAAATAGGAAGTATAGGTTAAAACAAAGTTGCACTTCAAACTTGAAATCTGTACCTCAAAGCAAGACTGACGCAAGTCACATTACCACATGTTATCTTACTTTTCTGGAGAGCATAAAAACATGTCTCTGGTTTATACAAAGGTTGGGACTCATGCTCTTTTAACACTGGTAAATAATCATGGAGGAGGTTTTTTTTTTCTTTTTTAAGAATTACATACTTATGTCTCAATGAAGAACAGAATTCTACATATAATGCAGTAATAACATGAAAATTGTCATTTTTGGACTTACGTTAGTCAGGCTCTGAGATACAGAAATTTTCAAACACAAGAAGAGTGCTAGTCATTGAGATTAACCAGTAGTTAGAGCAGTCTGGGGCAGTTAATTTTTGCTGAATGCTAGAAAAATTTCTTTTAAATAAAAAAAAAGGAAAAAAAAAACCTTGAAAGGATAAAATGCACAAAAACCAACTCTTTTAATATGAAGCACAGTAAAAGTTGCAATCTTCAATTCTTCACTATATCAGATGAAACTCATTTTCAAAATTAAGGGAATCGACATACACTATATAAAACTTCAAAAATACAATAGAATTTGAGTTTGATATGCAGGGGTCTGTCCAGGATTTTTCACAGGGTCCGTTTTTTGTGAAAAATCAAATAATTTTGTGAAAAATCAAATACTTTTGTGAAAAATCAAATAATTTTGCAAAAAATTTTTTTTTTTTTTTGCAAAAACGAAAGTTTAGACTCTTGAGATGGTGGAAACTGCATCATTGACACTTAAAGTTGAGTGTTTTCCCTATTTTCTGTTAAGAATATCATTCTTTAGTGCTTTTCTAGTATTTGGGGGGGGGGGGGAGGCATCGCTCACTGGGAGATGGGCACCCCTCAAGTATCGGTATTTATCTACCATTCTACATCATGTTAAATTATACTAGAAATGTTATTTGTATAGTATTTAAAACAACTGTAAGAAAAAAAAAATCAGTCAGGGGTTCAGCATTTAAATTTTTAACCCAAGACACTGTTTAAGAGCACAGAGTTTCGTTTAAAACTCATAAATTCCGTGATTTTTACAAAAATAAAAAAATATTTTATTTGTTTACTTCTTAACTAAGCGTACTAAACATCGAAAATGCGAAAAATCAGATTCCCATAGCGGATGCAAAGAGATTGCAATCCTCAAAGTGAAGGCATCAAAAGTATAAAAACGGCTTGTAAAATAAATATTTTGGATAAAATTATTTTAGAATTGCATTTTAGAGCCCTATGATAAACATATCATTAATATCTGGACACAGTTGAAGCAATAATAATAATAATAATAATAAATAAATAAAATAAAAAATAAACGATCGATTCAGCATTTTAATTATTGACTCATAAAAGAAAATGGAATTTCGCTTTAAAAACCTGAAATAAGCTTTGTTACAAAAATAAAGAACCCTTTTCATTTATTTGCATCCTAATAAAGCGAAGTTAGCTTGAAAAAAGAATGAAATATGATTCTCATATCGGATGTAAAATGATTTCGTTTTTCAAAATGTAGGCATCTATAGAAAAAAAAGGTAAATAAAAGAGTTTGTTTTAAGTTAATTATCCTTTTTAGCATCGAAAAATCAAACCCATATAACTTTCTCCCAAAATAACAGTTTAACATCGCACCGCCAGACGCTAAGTGGCGATAAACAGTTAAACATCGCACCGCTAGACGCTGACGCTAAGTGGTGATTAGTTTGAATTTGGTAACTCTATCTGAAGCGATCACATCCCCCCCCCCTACTACCCTTTGCAGTTCTAAGTTCATTTCGCTGTATATTATTGATTATTAAATCATGAGTGGGGAGAAAAGTGCTTACTACCCCTGTTCAGAGAATGTTGACGCTTTTTCAAAGAAGTTTACAACAACACCGCTGCATAAAACAAACAAGCAAAATTATAAACCAAACTGACTTTTAGCTGTTAATTTCTTTCAAAGAAACCAACAACAGGCATTATATTTATTTGGCCGTAGTAATTATTTATGGCTTGCAGGAGCATCACAAGAGTGCCGATTTTTTTTTTCTTTTGCGAAATTAGCTGATTTTATATAAGTTGATTCCTTTAATTTAACTTTAAAAAAGGTTCCAACCATTATCGGTTTTATACAGGAAATATGTTCTATTATTTTAATCTGAGATTTGCTCTTTCAATAAACAATTTGTGAAAGATCCGTTTTTGTTTATCAGAATTTTGTGAAGGGTCCGTTTTGGTTGATCGGGATTTTGTGAAAGGTCCGTTTTGGTTGATTGGATTTTTGTGAAAGGTCCGTTTTGGTTGATCGGATTTTTGTGAAGGGTCCGTTAACGGACCCAAATTTGCTCTGGCCAGACCCCTGATATGATAAATATAATTGAATGAGATTAATATAAAATTTAGCATTTGTAAGATTTTTATTTATTTTATTTTAACTAGTGCCTATGTTTAACAAAGCTGCAACTTATTTATCTGACTATTATAGCTGATTATTTTTAGCAGCTTTAAAAATTGAATTATAATTCAAATTTGTATCATACTGTTCTAAGATATTCAAAGGATCATTCGAATTTGCTTAAAAGCTATTGTACACAAAACTATACTCAACCAATATATTTTAAAATTCAACAAAAAATTTTCTAGACTGTACATATTTATTTAGCGCTATTAAAAATAGTTTTGTTTTAAGAATGATTATTTTAAGAAATAATCATCAGTAAAGAAAGGTTTGTCATTGTTATGAAAAATTAAAAACAAATAATTGCATCATTATTTAGCTTAAAAGAACTTGACATAAGAGCTATAGTAGAAACTTAACACATGGTTTTTTGGTATTAGCTGTGGGATATATATTGTGAGTTGATTTTTAAATGGTTCGAATGAAACAAATACTTGTCAGAAGGCAGGGGTTCCTAACTGGGGGAGGGTTCATAGACTGCGCCATTGAAATTTTCAGGGGGTGTTTCAAGGGAAATTTCTCTATTCTTTTCTTTGGAGGGGAAGCCCTAGATTTTGGGGTTTTTGTGGTAATTGGTGAAGGGGCTTTGCTTTTGAGAAAGATGGTCACCTCCACAGAAGGAGCACTAAAAATAGAATAGAAGACCTGCTAAGCATTTAGCTTACAGTTTCTGAAACAGAATATTAAAATCAATAAGAATTTAAGAGGAATATGAAATCTTCTAAACGTTTATCTTAGCAAGGAAGGAATTTGATCACACATCATGCTTTTCCTCATTATTCAAAAGGTGCATCATGTATTCTGCATATGTAATCAACTGTAACATAAAAAGTTTAAATCTTACCTTCTTTTAAGTGCTGTACAACTAAATTTACAAAATCTTGAATATTTAGGAGATACAAAACAGCATCTTCTCTTGTTACACCCCGCATATCCATTTCATTCACCTGAAAATGATATGTCATATTATTAGTTTTAGACAGACTTTTTACAGTTCATTGAAAAATAGTATTATGGAAAAAAAAAAAAAAACACAAATAAAGATATTAACCTTTTTTCATGAATAACTGGAGCTTTCTCAAGCAATCATTATATGATCAAACTGACATTGGAATTAATAGAAAGAAAAAAAAGAAGGAAAATATAATCCAAGTTCAGAAACAGATTTTTTAAACCAAAAAAAAGGTTTGAAATGTGTATGCATGAGTTTTTTTAATGCAAATTTTAACGTTTTATGATCTTGCTTGAATACACTCTATTGACCTTTCAAAATAAAAACACCAAATGTGTCAAGAGAGTTGAGCAACAAAGATTTCAAGATCAGAAGAAAAAAAATGAAAAACCCCTTTCTTGCTCCTCTCTCTCTCGCTCTCTTTTAACACATGTTTTAAGAAATTAATCACAACAAGATAAAATTAAATATTCTCAAAATCATGGCATATACTTTCAAGATGTTCTTTATCTCATTTCCTTGTTGCAAAACAAGATTTGGCAAATATAGCCGAAGTTTCTAAATCTTTCAAAAAAGTTTGAAATGATTTATTTCAGACTTCAACCACTTAAAAGATGACAATTATTAGATTTATTTACCGCATTAAAATAATTAGAAGTTGTAGAACAAAAAATTCATGCAAGATTAATGGATTGTGATTCCATCACATACAGTTTCTGGCCAAATTACTAGAAGCATTAGTTTTCAAGCAAACTCAACTAACAGATACTATAATTTGGTTTCAAACATTTAACTACAATAAATGCAGTCTGTATGCATAGTTTACTTCATCATGTAAGTGCTATCACAAACAAACCACTAAATTCATAGAAAAATAGTTGCTTATTTTCATTCGAACAATTTTGCAAAGAGTGTCTTTTAATGGAACCGTGTGCTAGGAGCTCAGCTCTCTGTGGTATGCAGTTGAGTTACCAAACAATGTTGTCTCCTGCACTCTGATCATGACAAAAATTGACAAAATAACAAAAATATATATGCACCTACAGCACATGACAATGAAACTGAAACAGGTCCATTCTTGTCTACACTCTGAAGTTAGTATCTTACTATTTTAATGAAACATTAACAAAGAAGTATGAAATTAAATTAAACAATAAATTAGAAAATATCTGTCGTGCATCTAATAATTTAGTCAGGGACTAAAAAAATTTTAAAATCAATATATCTAACAAATATGTAATTTTTACTACCCCTACAATGCACTATAGGAACAAGTTTTTCTGTGCTAATAATTCAAGGGATGATACAATACCATCTCTCAATTACTATAATTAATCATGATGATAATAATAGTAAGGTTGAGTTTAGGTTGTGGTTTATATTTCAAAGAAGTTTAAATTAAGAAATTTGCTCCTTACAAATTTCCAGAAAATGTTACTGTTTTCTAAAATAAGCTTATTAATCAGCTACTAAAGGGGGAAATTCCGCCTAAAATTATACTTAAATAAAAAATACCTTAAGTATTTTATCACCAGGTTGTAGTCCTTGGAGTGAAGCTGGACTACCAGGCTGCACAGCTGTCACAAAAACCCCAACTTCATTACCTCCAGTGAGACGTATACCAACACTGCCGTCTTTTTGGAAGGAAATGAAGCGTGGTTCTGGTCTAAAAGAAGAAATTTTTCAAACAGTCAAGGCAATTTTGAAAACATCATTTACAACAATTTCACCCTCAAATGTTGAATGAAAAGCAAGGAAAATATTCCATTGCAACCAAATTTTCAAATAATTAACAAATAGTTAATAACTGTAGTATAAAGAGCATCTTTTTAATTATGAAGAAAACTTTAGCAGTAGAAACAGATACTCTATATAAATCTAAACCAGAAAGAGTAGTTTGAAATAATATTGAAAATTTTATTCATATTTTGAACTGATTCAAGAACTTACTGTATGGCTTTGTTTCTCCTTGAAAGTGGATCTTCATCGAACTGACGTCCTGAGAATTCTGTAATTTTAAAACAGAATTTTTTAAAAAAAATCTGAAGATGCAAAAGTTAATAGAAATAAGAATTAAGCTATGATTTTAATGCATGATACATGACACATGATACATTTTAATACATGAAAAAGCTAATTTTAATGAGGCATCCCAGTAGTTAACTGGTGAAATAGTTTTGTATGATGTTCATGAACTTAGGATACAGCAAAGAGCTGCAGTTATTTACCTAAATAATGTAATGCTAGCTAAAGTCGAGCCAGCTTAATGGAATAACAAATTTTCCTCAAAAAATTATTCTAATAAATGGGACACTCCATTATACAGGACCAAAATAAAGAATTAATGATTTAGTATATTGAAAAATTATTAGATTAAGCTGGATATTCTTTTCATTGACATTCCAAAAGCGACTCGAATCATTAATTTCTAAAACCAGTCAAGCGATAAAATTGCTAATTTTAGGAAAAATCTATATCACCATATTAAATTATTCAATGATAATCACAACATTGTTTATTGAAAGAAATATACCTAAACATGTAACACTTTTAGTTTAAAACACTTATAGAAAAATTTTAATACAAAGGTTAAAATGCTTTTTTGAAGTTTTAGAGTTTGTTGCTTGACTGATTTTTGAAATAAACGGTTCAGTTCTATATTATAAAAACCTAACTATGGTGGTGCAGCAGCCAATAAAAACACAGAAACATTATGAAATAGGAAAATCAGGTTGAATTTACAATTGTCATTTGGCAAATTTTTCTTGACCATTCTGCATAGATGCATATAAATTTAGTTGCACTAAAATTTTTTGACTGACTTTTGATTGCATGTGACCACTGGAGATCAATATCCTGTTTTTTTCCCCTTTGAAGTAAGAAATTAGAACTGAACGTTTAGATGCCTAAATCAAAATCTACATGTGTGGTAAAAATTCAGGAGAACATTTTCTCGGGATTAAAAAATAATGCCTCGCAAAACTATTACTATACCTAGTACTAGAATATTTTTCCCTTGCAAAGTATAAAATATAGAGTAATAAATGTACAAAAATAAGAGCATAAAAAAAAATTTAAAAAGAAGTTTACCATCTATGCGAGGTAGTGGTGGTCTTTGTAAGGGCTCTTCATCATCTAAACCAACTGGAGCTCTAGAATGCCCATGTCCAGTTAGTAATGGAGTTGCTGGTTGATCTAATTGACTTAGAGATATGTCCATAATGGGTCCTCTGTTCCTACCAGACTGCAACCTAATTAGCACATAATATCGACATTACTTTATGTTCCACATCCTTAAAAATTTAATTTATAATGCATAATTAGGGGCTGTCGACAATTGATGTCCGGCTTTGAGAGGGGGAGGAGCAGGGGCACAACCAGAAAATATTTTTAAGGGGGGCACAATTTTTTTTTTCACAACACTCTATCAGCACTCTCTCTCTCTCTCTTTACATCAATATATATTTATTATTATTATTAATATTATTTAGTAAAATTCCTTAAAATTGTATACGTTTTGCAATTTATTCAAAAACTGATGCAAACACATTAATTGTTCTTATGCCAGAATTGAAATCACGTTAAAAATAAACTTTAAAGAACTTGAAACAACAGTATAATGGTAAGATGTTCAAATTAATAAATGGAAATCAATACTTGTTATAACTTCCTTTACTATATTAATGAAATTAATCAAAATGCACACGAATTTTTATCACCAAAAGCTCTAAACTATTCATATTTTTAAGATCATTCACGGAAAGAAAAAAAAGGAACACGTTAAAATGGCACGAAATCACTTAAAAATACAACAAAATAATCAATAAAATCAATTACACTTGATGAGTCCTAAATATCCACATTGCATATGTACACTTATAAAATAATCTTATTATCAATAAGACAATTTTATAAGTGTATTGTACATTGCATATGTACAATACATAGTTTAACCGTCGTTGTTTCTTGGTTAGTTCTTCAATAACTTCATCTGGTTGTACAACTATATCTTTGTTGATACAAAGCTGTGCTAATCCATTTAAGCATTCTTGCATCATTGTGCTTCTTAAATAGGACTTGAGACGGCCCAATGTTGAAAACGATCGCTCTGCGGTAGCAGAAGAAATAGGCAGTGTTATGAACGATTAGTTCCTAACTACAGAAAAAAAAATGCCGAAAAGGAGAGATGGGGAAGTTTTAAATGACCTCTCGTCGTCCCTGCTTACTTTGGAATCACTTCGTTTTCTCAAAGCACGTTCATCTTTGTTCCAATAAAAAAAAAGTATTTTTGAAAATTGTTCAAATTAGCGTTCTGGAGAGGGGAGGGGGGCATGGACCCTGTGGGCCCCCCTCTGGTTGCATCCCTGGGGAGGAGGGTTTGTGAACAAGTTTTTGACAAGGGAGAGGGAACGGCTATCAAGAAGTACGCCATTACTTTTTTTTTTTTGTTATAAAAATATGATTATGAAAAATAGCATGGCATGAGATAAGGTGAAATGTGACTTCATGACAAAAGGGGGGGGGGAGTAAAAAAAATTTTGAAAAAATGTGCAACATCATTTATGGACAGCCCTTTAGCCTAAAATTAGTTTTGTACAAGACATGATCAAGTAGGTCTTACTGTTCACAAGTATAAAAATGCATCAAACTTTAGAAGTCAGAACTGTGTAAAAGCAGTGGTTGGAAAAACTACATTTTTTTTGTAGCTAACTACAACTATTTTGTTACAAATGTAGTTAACTACAACTACAAGTACTTTTCTTAAATGTAGCAATTACAAATTACTTTTGAAATGCAGTTGCTACTTTGCTACTTTTCCAAAATGAAATAAGTAAAGAGCATACACACTTAGGGTGTCTCACAAAAAAATTAAGTCGATTCTTCACGTCACATACTCTTTCGTATTTTTCCTCTTATGTCAAAACAATTGTAAAAAAAGTTTCACGTATTGAACAACGGCAATCTGTGCCGAGTTACATCTAAAAGTGTAAACCAGCACTTGTATTCTAGTCCAAATCGAAAAGAAAAACTGGTATTCCAAACTCCAAATTTCTGTTAATAAAACATTGCCCCTATAACCTACACCCCAGATGCACCACAAAAACATTTATTCAAATTACAAAACATTTAGATATCCCACACTTGACCTAAAATATATAATTTTCTTCAAAATTTGATTTTTTTCTATTTATCTTTTAAAAAATTACATATAAATTTAAATAAAATATCAAGTTCAAAAATTGTTAGCAAACACACTTGACAACATTTGCAGATGAATAATAAAAAAGTATTACATTTAAAATAAAAAATTTAACTTAACCTTGAAAAAATCCATATCTTTTGAGTACTATGTGTGAGACTTAAACATTGCAGGAGAGCAAACGTTTCTATTGGACTTTAATTACCTACTTTACTGTTTTTCAGCTTGATAATTTCGCAAAATTTACCTTATCATTTTTATAAATATGTATCGAAAAAAATCAATTTTTTGAGGGGAATTATAAATTTTAGGCCAAGTGTGGGATACCTAAATATTTTTTTTTAGTTTCAATAAATGTTTTTGTGGTGCATGTGGGAAATAGGGGGACAATGTTTCATCAACAGAAATTTCAAGTTTTAAAAAAAAAGTTTTTTTTTTTTTGTATTTGGCCTAGCATTTTGAGTGCTGGTTCACACTTTCAGATGGAAGTCGGAAAGGATTGCCGGTTGTTCAAATTATACGAAACTTTTTCTTACAATCGTTTTGATGTAAAAGGAAAAATATAAGAGGTTGTGCGACTTGAAAAAACAACTTTCGATTTTTTTGAAACACCCTAATACACGCACACACACCGTAGGAGGATTGAATGAAAAAAGGTTTAAATTGATAAATTAGATCATCTGAATATGGAATATAGCTCTATTATCTATTACTTCTTTTTTTTCCAAAAATGTGCATTATCATTGTATAACACTGTATAGCTCGTATTTAATGTAAGCGGGCTAGAGGGCAGTTCAATATCATCCTCTTAAATAACATTTATAGAAGCTGTTTTATTTGTAAAAGCTTTTATTTTCGCGAAACTTTAATTTTCGTGATTTTTGCTTGCCCGTTGTAATCACGAAAATTTAAGCATAGCAAAACATTTTTGTTTTTCAACTCATATAAAATTCAAAAAATTTTCAACTTGCAAAGTCACCAATAGCTTCATTTTCACCTAAGTAAGTGCTTTTACAGTATTGGGACAATAATCTCTTAGAAATTTTAAACGTTCATCCACAGCACAATCTCGGCAACCAGAAAAAAAACAAAGGTGTAACTAAATTGACGGTTAGCGCTAATTCAGATGTTTTTCTTTTTAAGTCAAGCTCTATTCAATACAAATATTCGTGAAAAATGAGTCAAAATGATATGTCTGAGGTCAGCTCGTATTTTCGAGAGTCTTATTTCTCATTGCATCCGCTCATACACTTGTGTAAAATTTGCGCCAGTTAAATTCGTTTGAACCTTGATTCTTTCTTTTTATATTTTTACGTTTATTATAAAGTAGTTTCCAGAAATCGCTACAAACAACTATTTGATTGTATCGAACTACTCACTACACTACTTTTTTTTTTAAAGTAGTGTGCTACAATACAAACTACTAAAAAATTTAGCTACTACAGTAGCGCCGCCATTTGTAGTTCGCTACTTCCAACTACTGTAAAAGTCAAGTTTAAAACACAACATTTAAAACATTCATGTTTAGTGAATCTTTCTTCGTCTAAAATAGTCATTTTGCTTCAGCAAAGTTTTGGAGAATAGGTGCTAAAAGTTTGAGTTATCAATGAGATATCAGATTGAAATCTGTTAATGGAGCCTTAGCTAAGCAATTGGCCACAAATTTTGAAAGTTTAATAATTTTAAAAATAATTGTGATAGTTTTGAGAAAGTTTAAGAATTGCAAGACTTGCAGTTAAATATATTGATGATTTTCTCCCAAAACCCAAATGTATTGTAGTTGTACGTGACTGAGTTCACAGAAATCATTGAGCTATAGTAGCACAGTTGAATTTCAGAAAGACTTACAAAAACAAATATCAAGATTATGTACTACTAATAATCTTGCCATAATTGTAAAAAAACAAGAATTGAATAAGCTATAAACGGCAATAATGCCATGACACCTGCACATTCCTTGATAAATGTCACTCGTTAATGTTTTTGACAAAAATCTTGTACAATGCATCCATTGTACACGTACAATGAATCCATCATATGAGGCAGAACAAAGAATAAAAGGTGCAACAGAGTTTATTTTCAACTAGTAGCTATAAATATAAGGCTTCTAACTAGTTCTAATAACTTTAAACACAAAAATAAGCTATGTCAACTCTTTAGTTATATATCTAATGCTGTTTAATATGCCTAATACTGTTTAATATGTCTAATGCTGTTTAATGCCTAAAGAAAAAAAGATGAGTTATCAGCTACAATTAAGCTCTCTGCCCACGAATAATACAAACTAGACATTTATTTTGAACGCAGCCTCTTAAGCAAATGCAATTTATTTTGGTGGATATGTCTTACAAAACAAAAAGATAAAAAGGTTAGCACATCCATATCATGACATAACAATGAACATCTCTATGTTCAACTGCTGGTTTAGAAAATTCTACTTTCGGCACAGTTCTTTAAGATTTTAGCATTGTTTTAATAATGAAGAATTTTTATACAAAACATAGTTTTTGACAGTTAAAGAAAATATTGTTTAAACTATAGATTTTTACCAGTTTCTTACCTTCACGTCCAACCAATTTTGATTTGTCTGACTCAAGTTTAATTTTTGCATTTTGTTCAGAAAATAATTATATAACTTCAAATACATCAGAATTTTGTTTATTTTTTCTTTACTTAACAATTTTATTCTGTCATTGTTTTTTTAATACCAGAGTAAATTAATGGGATATTCTCAGAAAGATTTAAAGAGTTTTAAGCGAACAAAGAATTTGACTGTTGAAAATATGTCACAATAGATATCAACTTATAAATTTTGTGAGCTCCAAAAATCATGTATCACACCAAATCAACAATGACAAGGCTAGACTAGGTATGATATTAGCATGCATGCCAATAAAATTTCTATAACATTTTTGATTTAGAGAAATAGGCAAGAATATGATTTAGAAGTTGATATCAATTCTTAATATGATTTTCTATGTCTTCGCCACCGGCAATTAATATTTTACATTTTGCAGCAGATAAAGTGTAAACACTAAAAGTATGTACCATACGTCAATAAATAATATGAAATTTATTTTCAAAGTATTTTCCATTAATTCCAAAATAACCACTTAAGGCATTTGAATTAAAGTAAATTTAAGAATGCTAAAACAGCATTGAGAAAACTAATAGAGCTGAATATTTTTGATAAATTACCTTGCCAAGTTATTTTTTTCTTCACCCCGATCAGGTAAAGGAGGTGGTATTTTGGTTTCACCTTAAAAAGGGAAAAAATATTCATCAATTGAAATAAACTGAAAACAAGCAGGCATGAATGTCATCATTGTATCAACTTAAAAAAAAAAAAAATTGAAAAAAATTTTTTTTATAAGTAAAAAGGAACAATGCTGTAATTAAAATGAAATTTCAATGAAAAATGATTGAATAAGCTTTGTTCAACAACATGATTAAAGTGAAAAACCAACGCAAGCAAAGCACAAATTTTCAAGAAAATATAGCATTTACCCATTTCAAGGCTACAATGGAATCTCTTCATCAATGCAAAAAACTCACTCAACAAGAAAGTTCTCTCACTACTTGTGTGGTGAGTTTTTTGCACTGATGAAGAGGCTCCATTGTAGTCTTGAAATAGCTATACATATATATGCTGTATTATCTTAAAAATTTACTTTATTTATGTTGGTTTTTCACTTTAATCATAAGCAGAATATCATCTTTTATTTCTTTTTTATTTGGACACATTCCAAACATGGCAGCATTTATTTCACCTTAATAAATGAAAATACATTATGCTTTAATACACTTAATTAGATGCAACAGATATATATTTAAAATTAATTCTGAGCCATCAAGATTTAATTAATTGAAAAAAAATACTAAGGGTACAAAGCATATACATATTTTTAAAAAAAATGACTCTCTCAAATCCACACAACTTGGCTTGGGTCCAAAAATTTGTGCAGATTTTGAATTTTGGGAGTTTTAGATATTGATTTGTTTACTCATTTTTTGAAATGTCATATTGTACTATTGCAACATTTTTTTTATCCCATGCAAACAACGTATGCAACAGAAATAAACAAATCAAAAAATGTTTGGTATTATTATTGCAAACATTTTAAAGCGTATTTAGGTTTGTTTGTTGTGTTTATTTATTTATTTTTTAGGTTTCTTACATTGATATGAATTTTTCATATCTTTAAATGAATGCTCAAATCCACTCATTTGCATACTAGAGAGACAAAAACTTAAATTTGTAATAGCATACTAAAATCACATAATAATACAAGGTAAAGCAAAAAGTAGGCATAATAAAAAAGCGAAAGCTATCACATGATTAACATAGGACATAACATCAAAATTATTATTCCTATAACAAAAAATTTTATTTAACACTCAACTGTAAGCTTCATTGTGTCTATGTGGGCTTAAGATGTTTGCATATTTCAGGGCAGAGGATCTGTGAGAGTTGAATGCATTTTTTGTTTCTTTTTAATTATGAATGATTTAAAATGAAAATGATGATGAATCAGAAGTGCTGATGATGATAAAATGACAGGAAGTGAATGAAAACAGGGGAAATATATAATACTCATAAGGGTTTATTTTCTAGATTAAAGTGTAAAGGAGTAGCTGACCTTTTAATCCATTATTCTAAAACAAAAGTTCAAAACTGGCAGATATTTCAGAGTGTTTAATGTTTAGGAAATTGAAATACAGCTTTGTACAAACACAACGTAATTTTTCTTGATATCCATCAAAAGAAAATATATGTTGTAGAAACAAATTTGTCATTTTTAATGAATAAGAATTACTGAGGAAAATACAAATAACAATTGTATGAAGAGCATATTATTATAGTTTTGTTAACGAGCATAAAAACTCAGTGAAATTAAAAACATTTGTCAACATAATTTATGCAAAGTGGGTGTTGTAAATTTAATAAGAACAAAGGGCTTAGATATTAAAGTTAAGGAAAAATTAAGGATTAATAAGAGGCTGACCTCTAGTAGGGGGTTGAACATATAAATTCTGATTGCTCCAGTGAGATCGTTCATTGATGGCATCAAATGAATTAGATGGAGATGATGGTGAATGATCTAAAATAGAATGAGATGCTATTGATGGGTAGAGAATGGATAGTTTTTTTTTTCTTTAATTTTTCAAATCATTGAAACCATCCCTTCTATTACAATGTCAACAAAATTAGTAATCAACTAGAAATCATGCTTAGCTGCATTAGTTGGTGAAAAATAATACATATTCAAATAAATAAATGTCACATAAGCAAATATAGCTCAATGAAATGAGCTATATTTGTGCTTATGTCCTGACCAAATTGTGTAAAAGATTTTTACAGACCTTGCAATAGTGAAGAAAGGGCCCTTTTAAGCCTCCAACAGATTTCATTGCTCAATAATGACATGTTGAAAATGCATCTACCACTTCAGAAAGTTTTCTTAACTTTTGCAAATAATATTTTAAATAAAATGATTCAAAGTGAAAACCAAAATTTATGCAAGATTTGAATTAAATTTTTAAAAAAAAGGTTTTTTTCCAAGCAGTATTTTAAAAATTGAAATGTAAAGTGTGTAGGAGAAGGTTATGCATGAAATAGTATATATAAATGCGGCTGAATTTCATTGATGAAGTGGAATACTCTCCTTCAATGCGCAGGCTCTTGTTGATATAGAATTCAAATAACCCCAAAGAATGGAATCCGATGGTGTTAAATCAGGAGATAAGGGTTCAATTCTGAATATGGAAATGATAGTAATTGCTTTGTTCAACAATGAAACCGCCATGTTTGTCATGCAGTGCTAGATTTTTACTAACACTAAACTGTTCGCTGTCAGACTGTTTCCTTTTTTCAATGCCAAAACTAAATTAATTAATTTTCTATTGAATTCAAAACTTGAAATAATTTTGAGACTTTGGAACTAATTAATTTCTTACCTTACAGAAATTCTTATATCTTTCTTCAACAATTGGAGTAGGGTGTTTTAAAGTTTCCTAAGCTTAAGATATAGCTTTATAGAAAAGGGTTAAAAGAAGGATACTGCACTAGTAACCAGACTCAGCTTTAGATTATTATTCAAAAATCAAAGATTCAAAATATGAAGTCTTGAATGAAGGATTATCAGAGAAGACATAACTGAGAATTTTAAATTTAAATTTAAAAAACAAGAAAGAAAACAAAAAGCCATAAAAACAAAATGAGGGCTGTTATTAATGTACATGTGCAAATCATATTCACACAGAAAGCAGAACTCTAGTTCATTATTTTTAACTGTTCAAATCCCAAACTAATTTTGAAAATTATTAAAAGAATGACTACTTAAAGACAATTTAAAGTATTTAGAATAGCTCCCCTCCCTCCACTCACCCTCTGTGGCATCAGTTTCTCGCAGTATGGTAAATTCTTTTAAGAAGATCTTCATAGGGTATTAATAAATTGACTAAAACTAGTCAAGCCGTGTGAACTCAAATCCGATTTCTGGACGTCATATTTGTATCGCTTTGCATAAATTTTAGTTTAAACATCTAATTTCTTAAAATATTAATATTAAGCTGCATGCACAGCAGTTCTGCTGAACATCAAGGACAGCAAATAAGGCATACTTATTTCTCAGGCTTAAATATTATTAAATTAAGCTGCTCTGAACAACGAAAAAATGAAATATTATTGTTATCATTATTAATACTGCAAAAGCACAAGCAATAGTATATGTATTATTAAAAGCAAAGGACAAGATGAAATAACATTATTCAAGGAAATTTTACAAAAGATTATTTGCCCAGTTCAGCCAGAATCAGCACAATCAAAAGAAATGTTAAGAGATGTAAGCTGAAAATAGACTTTTTCTTTTTCACAACTCAATCTATTCTATAAAGTAATGAAAATAAAAAACTTGGATAGAGAATAAGTTTAAATGAAAGTCAATAACATTTTTTTACATACACAGTAAACTCCTGATTATCCGTGGTCAGATTATCTGCGGGTCTTTTCACATTTTTTTTTTAAACTTGTGATTGTTTCATTGTTTGCTTTTAGATTTTACATATATTTTTAAAATCAATGTTAGTAGATGAAATATAGCAATGTTTTTAGTTATAGTTTAAATTTTATGTGTGCGTGTTATTAATATTTTTTAGCTTTCCTATACACTAAGTTTTTATCTATTATTCGGATAATCCGTAGTTTTCTTTTATCCAGTGATTGTGCCACCTTATTTCGCGGATAATCAGGAGTTTACTAGATTTTACAAATTGATAAACGAAATGAAACTCTTTGATTATAAGGATGCTTTTAGCAACATTATTTAGTGAAGTTTTTTTTAAATGGGATTTTGCAAATCCAGAAAAAAATGAAATTTATGAGAATCAAAAAATTGTGAACATGGAGAAATGTTTAAAAATAAGCTCACATTAATGAAGCATTATGTAGTGATTAAATTAAAGATCAAAACTAATTTTGAGGAGATGAATGTTTCTTATGCTTACCATTGCTAGTAATTTGGTGTCCATTTGTGTTCGTGGTAAATGAATTATTGTTTTCCCGCTTAATCACCAGTTGTAATTTCTCCTTGGTGTTTTCTATTAATTTCCGTGCTTCTTTTAGAGTCATACTATCTGTACTGTTGCTATTTATCTGAAATAATGTAAACAAATAAAAAATGTTTACAAGTTACTAATGTGCTTGAAATACAAATTTTATCATAGAAAATTTCATTAATAATAATTTTTACTCTTTGAACAGCTAAGATTGCATTAAAATCTGTTTTAGAGTAAGGCTTAACTTATGAATATTACATGGATCTCTTTGCATTCAAGTCATGATTTGCTTAATATTCTATATTAAACTTTTAATTAACAAATAAAAATAAATCAGTTGATACTCATAATGAAAAGAAGTCATATTGTATTATAACTATTTACCTTTAATATTATATCACCTTCATGAACAGAACCATCTTTTTCTATACTAGATTGATTTGTAATTTCTTTTACGTAAATTCTACATCCTAAAACAATCCCAAAATCTGCAATAGAAAGAATTAATATCAATCTTAAGTTGACATCAATTTAATACTGTGAAGAAAATCTCATAGATGTTATTCATTTTACTACAAAAAAGTAAACTGCTGTGGAACATTAAGAGATCTATGGTTCAGCGAGAAGCCTATAGAAATCTGTACAACAGTGGTGACACTAGAATTTGTGGCATCCTGTGCAATAGGAGTTTGTGAGGCATTGTATAAAGCGTTCCTGATAGCTTCACATTCTTAGAATGTGCTGAAGCACCCTCTGCAGTCCCAGATTTGACAGATGCCTAGCCCTGCCACTGCTGCACAAATCTTATAAAGGTAAAACACAAAATTGATTGTTATTTTCAGCTATACAAATCAATTCTTAAAGTTTATAAAATTCATTTAGCTGTATTATTTTTTATTTTATTTTTTAACTAATTTATTCACTTTATGAGTTCCAAGGGCTTTTTAATGAAGATGATGTAAGCATTATTTAAAGAAAAAAAACATTAACAAATTAAGGATGCTTTTATTATGTATCCTGTTGATTGTCTAAACAAAAGATCTATTATGAATATCTATAGAGTCTATAAAATTCATGAATGTTTATGAAATGAATGAAAATTTGTTTGAGAAATCTATACAGACTATTGATTTAATCTACTAAAGTTGTTCATGGTTGCAGTACAACTTTTTTCATGCAGGAACAATAGGTGAAAATAAGAAAATAAACTGAGGGCATGGAAATGGCCTCCCAGATGCCAGATAACTTTTCCATTTATTATTTTTGTTTTTTCAGTTTTCGTATTTTGCCTGCTTTCCCCTCTCAGCATAAGTTAGAAATTGTGCCTTTTTAGAAACATGTTTAGTTGTTTAATCAGTATCATAATTTGATTGCTAAGGTGCTTAAGAAGTTAAGCTTGCTCCGATGAAGAACAATAGTGAATCATGTTCTTATGAACCACTGAAACACTTTTATTTTTTTCCTTGCTTTTTCAAATATTTTTACAATATCTGTAGTTAAAATAATTTGGCTGCGGTCAAACTAATGGTACCATTGTACATAAAATACGTTCCGTAACTGTATAACAAATATTCACGTACCTTGCGATATACAAACTATAACCATGAATGACATTAACAAGCATCACTGTAAACATTTGGACATAATGACTACGATTTGAATAAATATTTTTGTGCTTGAAAAGTAAAAGAATATAAAACAACGTAATTTGGTACAAATTTGTGGGAAAACTGTGAGGTTAGAAGGAATCTCTTTTTCAATGCAAAGAAGTGAGCTTGTGGATGAAAAAACATCCGACTTTTAGGGGATCAAAAAAGAATTTTGTGTGATGTCTTTTCATCCATAAGCTTACTTCTTTTGCATTTAAGAAAGAGGTTCCTTGCGACTCTGAAACACATTTTTTGCAATTTTCCTGCAAATTCGTGCCTGATTACGTTGTTTTATATTGCAATTACTCATAGTTTATTATGTCCTTGTAATCAAAGAATTTCAGAGTCAAAAATTTCCTCACCATCTTTCTTTTTACTTTTCGAAAGGGTAACTTTTACTGCTTGTGAACTGTTAGTATTGTTTGATGAGGTTACTTTGCGTTTAATGACCTATAAAAAGAATAAAACCATGCGTTATTGGGGGGAAAACGCCATACACACAACAAATACAGAATAAAAAATACTTTTGAGAATGCATGCTTTGTTAAGAACTTTCCATCAAGGATGCAAATATAGGGGGGCAAGGGGGAGATCAAGCCCCTCCCCCCCTTAGAAATGGGAACTTCCTTGCTTTTAGTGGGTTTTTCTAGGCAAAAATGTATTTTTAAAAAAATGTTGAGCCATTAATGAATAAATTATTAAAAATGTCAAATTTCAATATCTCTAATCTGTACTGAAATCGGTTTCCATGGGGAAAATATTCTGCTAAACCATGGGGGAAGTTTTTGAGCTCTCCTCCCCTTAAAATTTTGCATACGGGCACCCTTGATTTGCATATTTGGACTTTTGTAGATTTTGTAGTCAAATAATGCATGATAATTATAAACTATTTATGCTGTTAATATGCTTAGCTAGTTTGACTAGTAGCATTTTGGTTGGTTAACATTTGCCACTATAACTCCCTGATTTCACTGCTGAGTAGAAACATTTTACTGATCTCAACAGTGTACAAACTTCTGAACATAAATGTTAGTTTCTTACAGTGGCAGATCTAGAAAATTTTTCAAGGAGGGGGCAGTTGTTTTTCACCTGGTCTCTTACTACCTGTCTGATTTACACCTGCTGGAGGTGATGGGTGCCATGTCATTTTTATTCCAAGCAGTTAAAATATAAAAAGAGCCCCATCTCCAAACCTATTTATTTCATTTTCAATCGATAGAGGTATTCTAAAAATGTGTTTTGGAAATTCAATTTTGTAAAATTTCTGGGGAAATGTTGTCAAAATACCTCAAAAACTCCGTTTTTTGGGGCTTCAGTTTCCAAAAAATACCGGTGGAAAGTCGTGAACCCATTCCTTCCTATAACCCGATTTCTTTCCTTAAGGCCATATCAAAGACGGCCAACACTTTCGTTTAAGGACTACAGTTCGGAAAAAAAATTCCGGGTCGGAATCCGTCAAAGGAAGGACGATAACTTTCATTGTTCCTTCCTTGAATCCATCCTTGGTTTCTCATTCAAAATACTATGACAGAAACATTTAAAACATTATCCCAAGACAGACATTTTTCCAAAATTATTTTCAATGAACAACAGTTTACATAATAGAATTTTTTACAGTCATATTTTTGAATTTATAAGAGGGGCTGGGGGGGGGGGGGTAGAGAGCTCATTGTTCAAACATACGTTGCTAATCCTAATAAGGTAGTTTATACACATGTAAGGACTATTAGGACCAAAATACTTTCAATGTATGTGCATTGTGCACTTGCACATATATTGACAAATTTGGTTCAAAAGTATTCAATAAAGGAGAAATTTTTGCATACCAGATTGACAGAATTTCCACATTCTCTTAACACTTGTACAGCTCTTGTGTAATCCACATTTTCTAATGATATTCCATTGGCACTGACTAGTCTATCATTTATTCTAAAAAAGATTTTTTTTAAAGAAAATCACAAACACACACACACACGCAAGCAGTGTAAACAATTACATAAATACAACATACAGATGCAAGTAAAATTTCTGTTGGCATAGATAATCCTACATTTTTTTCCATGCAGCTTTTTCGGTCTAAAATTTACATTGTTTTTAAGTTTTCTTTAGACAAAGCAAAAAACATTCAAAAAAAAGGGGGGGGGGTGTCAAGCTATTTTTATTTTTCTCTAAAAAAAGATACAATTATTTCTCTAAAAAATGAATGAAATTGATGAAAATCTAATCCCATTTGTAATTGTACATTTTACTTCGTTGAATTAAACAAGTAACTTTCATAAAATTAAATATTTTTTCTGAAATGACAGATGAATTAACATCAATCAGAACTGTCAATTCAATGTTGCCATTCACAGAACAAAATATTTAATTCGCATCTTTACTCACGTGTATTGGCAACGATGTGGTTGATAGCAAGCGTAGAGCGCAATTTTAATTCGCTGCTTGATTATCATAACGTGGAACCATGGTAGAAAGATGCGCCAAAATGCATCATTTGTGATGTCATAAAGACCACGCCTTGTTTTCAAAATCGGACATTTTAAAAAATTAATTAAAAAAAAAACTCCATGTAATTTTTTTTGCTCATTCTATCCATTTCAATGACTAAAAGTAGTACTTTTGACTGAAGGAAACCACCCCATTCTATTTTCACTCCTGCTTTAGGTTGGCCAGCGAACAACGAGCATCAGTTTTGAGTAGCAAGTCACGTGCCCAGAGTAGTATTTAATTTTTTTACCAGCAATATACAAAACTATTACTATTCAACAGAATTCGTTTGAATTTCATTTGTCAAAGACATTTTTAACAAACAAGATGCATCTAAAACTATGTTTCAAACTAAAAAAAAAAAGACGAAACTTATCTATCTGGCGGGGGGAGGGTGGGGGTTAAGAGCATAGTTTTAAATGAGCGAAGGAAATTTCTACCAAAATCATTAAAAGCCAATTGCTTTTAAAAATTGAAAAGGCAAAAAAATTTTTTTTAATTTTTACAAACAACCAATTAACATGGTTTAATTGAATCTTGAATGAATTGGCCTGAAAATGGTTTACAACACTAAGCTTTACATCACCAAACTTTTAATCATCAAGTTGGATCAAAAATCATCCAACTTGATGATTAAAAGGTCAGGCGCATGGTTTTCAATGTGCAACGGATTTTTTGGCCAATTGAAAGCCAATTGCTTCAAAATATGAAAGGCCAAAAAAGTATTTTTCAAATTTTATAAGCAACCAATTTTCACATTGTTTAATTAGATCTTGGTTGAATTGGCCAAAAAATATTTACATCACTAAGCTAAACATCACCAAGCTTTTAATCATCAAGTTGGATCAAACATCATTAAGCTTTTAATCACCAAGTTCTATTTCTGAAAAGAGAAAAAGTCGTTCAAACAGAAGACAAAAATAAAATGGGGTATCATACAAAAGAACATGCAGCAATCTTCTCATTATTTTACGCTGGAAGCATCGAAACATTAACTACATCTACATTCATTTATTTTCCAACGCATCCCCCTGAGCGATGAGCCCGTTGGAGCGAAAGCAAAAGCCTGAAGAACTAGAAGATCGGGAAGCCTTACAAAATGATTTACATCATGATTCGTGTAGACTTGAAAGAAAATAGAAATGTGGACAGCTCAGAACAGTTATGGCGCTACAACAATGATTTTTTTCGAAATTGGATTGGAAATACTTCAGGATTTTGTGAAAAGGCGTAAATATAAACTATAGAGTCGTCCCTTTCCCCTACACCGCCAAAACAATGACTTAAAATATCATTCATGACTCTACTTCGTTGAGATACTCATATAAACATAGAATGATTTTAAGTATTTCTCGGCTTCAAAGATATACTTAATCTTTGTACCAAACCTTTACCTTTACCCCCTTAACTTTTGTACCAAAAATATAAAAAGAATCAAATGAACAAATTAATTAAACTAAATGCTTCTCTCGGCGCCCAAAGAAATGTGATGTTTAGTTTAGTGGCTTCTATTTGAAATTGAATTAAAATAAAATATTGTTTTGCCTAAGTGGCGAATCCAGGATTTTGTTCTGGGGGCGGCTGAGGTCATTAAAATTTTATGTCATCTCGGCATCACCAATGTTCATTGAAGCAAACGAACGCATTTTTTAAAGGCAAATTAAAATTTAGGCACTTATGAGATGAAAAGAAAAATATCGTTGACCAAAAGTGGATGTTAAAAGATTGCTGCACAATTACAATAAAACGCTTATTCACGCATAAAACGTACTATCAAAAAACGTTCTGGAAAAAAAAAAAGCTGAACTGTGTGACAGCACTGAAGTGTTTTAACAAGTAATTGCCGAAGGTTTCCAATTTTAAACTTTTAAAGCTAAAAAACAAATGCTATATATATATATATATATATATATATATATATTTGTTTTATTTTTATTTATTTACTTATTTTTAACATTTAAGGGATAAAGTTCCGGATTTCAGGATTCTGAAATTGGGGTCTCGTACTGTAATTTCAACTAAAAAAAAAAAAAAGAGAGAGAGAGAGAGAGAGATTATCTTTCTTATTACTGATATTCGTTCACATAACATCAAAAAATTCTACTTACAGCAGTTTTCCTTCAGCAGGGCCTGCCTTAAGGACGTCTGAGATGGCAATAGCTGGATCTCCACTAGAGAAATGAGGGCTATCTTTGCCCCCACTTACTGCAATGCCAAATCCATATCCCGCAACCTTTCAGACAAGATTTACAGATTCATCACAGAGGAATTCGAAAAATTAAAACACAAGAATGAAATTTTTTCTTTACCTACACTACTACACTAGCGAAAATATTTCGCTTTTGCGCGTACGATCAGGGCCCATTTTACGGAAATGCAGGCCTAAGACTAGCCTACAGATCTTTCTCCTTTTACTCTAAGAAAAATGTTCATTTACTTAAACTGAGACAGTTCCCTGAAAGGTATTTCAAAGATCATTCTTTATTTGATTTCTGATTTAGTGATAATAGAGATAAATGTACCTTTGTGTCAGAAAAATTTCTGCCAAACTTTGGCCTCTTTGTCCACAAATATCACATTTTCAAATTTTTTTAAAAGTTGATTGAAGCTCAACGCAGAACAATCACTGTGTTTATTTTTTGGTGAATTTGTTTTGCATTCAATTTTTAGCGATCATTTTAGTTCGTAGCAATATTTGTATTCTATATTTGGCAATTATGTTTTCGCTCTTGTTATAAACTATTGGGCAGCATCAAACTAAAAAAAAAAAAAAAATCTCCCACTTTTTATTGTCTATGTGCGTGTGTGTGCGCGCACGTTTTTTTTTTTTTTTTTTTTTTTTTTTTTTTTTTTTTTTTTTTGCTTGTTACTTATTTATTACCTAGTAACCAAGCGGTTCGCCAACTTCTTTCGGAGCTTGGAAGGGGTTCGCATGGGGGAAAAGGTTGGGAACCGCTGGCTTAAACCATCAGAACCAATGCAGAGTAAATTCTTTTCGCATAACATTAGCCAGGTATATAAAAACTACACATTATTTGTCCCTAAAATTTTTTAAAGGCTGAAAAAGCTTTTATGGAATCGATTTTATTCAATAGAATGATCAGCGGTAAGTATCTCGTCGATTGTGACCGATAGTCGATCTCGAGCCCGTTTTCAGCCAATCGCGGCCTTGTTTCTTCGTCAGAGAATCATTAATAAACATTATTTTCTAGAAAAAACTAGTCTTAACTTTAAAAAAAAAAGTTATTTAAATATTTTTCAAAACTTTTTATAATCGCAAAAAGTGCCACAATTTTTAATTTTCAATTCTTTTTCGCCTTTTGTTCTTAAAAAATTTCCAGAAAAATTCTATGGATTTACAGATAAAACTTATTAGTTAGTATGCAGGATTCATAAATTTGTAAAACATTGTTCTGAACAGAATTTACCAGAGGCACAACAGCGAAGAGATAATCCCCCCCCCCTGAAGTTGATCGTAATGTGCACTAAACTTGGAAAGTAGATCGGCGATCAATTTAGGTTGCCTGTCGCTGATTTATATGTTTTATGGACATTCATTACTTAAAAAGCATTTTGAACTACTAAGGAAGGAAAAATATCATCGGATTAAATGCTTTCAATGCCAAAAATGAAGTTTGCTCTTAGAGCCGCTACAACTTTATCAAAAAGATAAGTAAAATGTAAATTTCGGGGAATTTGGAGCGCAGTAAACAAAAAATAGTTAGACTCGTTATTTTTAGCCAAGAAACACATGTTTTCATTTGAAGGATGGCTTTTATATTTGCCAGCTTTACTTTATAGCATGCTTATAAAATAAACTCAGCATCAAATTTTGTGTTGCATAGATACGTTTGACTGGAAGAGTGAAAGCTCAATACTCACCCTGCCCAAGGTCACGGTATGGTACTCCCAAACGACACGTTCCCCTCCCTGAAAAAAGAAACATTCAATTTAATAAACAGCAAAACAAGCGATATATAATTTATAAAATGGTCAGCAAGCAGTATACATCACTCATTTCACTTATGAAAGTGTTCATAGTTCATTAGAAAGAAAGGCGAAATTGTACTCCTTATTCATCAAATCGTTAGAGTTAAGCAGTCCAAACTTCACTGCATGGTACTTTCATTATCAATACAATTCATCATGGAAATTACTATGCCAGATTTTTGAGGCAAACGTTAAAAAAAAAAGAAGAAGAAGAAGAAGAAAGAAAGAAACTTTTCTAAATAAGTAATAGTAAAAAGTACTTTAATTCTTATGTTAAACAAAAAATATGCAGCTAAAATGACACGATTTCTTTCGTGACTCCTTATTCCATCTGGGGAAAAAAAAGAAAAAAAAAACATTTAATTTAACAAGTTTTTCGAAAAATTTGGAATTCGCAGAAACAACGTAATTTTATATAATGCCTTTGACAACTTTTTGGCAAAGACAAATCAAGTGTTCAAGATATTTCTTATTTATTTATTTGTTTAATTTTTTAAAATTCAATTTAGAAGCAAAAAAAAAAAAGAAGAAGAAGAAGAAGAGAAAAAAAAACACACACACACACACACACAATTTAAGAATCGCATCTAACTTAAACTGCAGATTATAAGAATCTGATTTCTTAAAACACCTCTTTCATCAGCATCTTTTGTAGAAACATAATATAATTAAGAATCATTTCACGCAGATCTCAATTAAAATTTATGGAGTTTTCGAATACATTGAATTAAATGCAAATTACGAACAGTTAACTCACTGTCAATTAACTGAAGTTATTCAATCGTTTTATTTCTTTCAATGAATAAGAAAATAATTTTCTGGGTTTTAACGCTCGTACTTCCTCAGTTTAATATTTAAAAAAACAATTCAGAAAATATTTTTCTTGAATAAAACCACTATTACTAAAACATAAATCGCAAAATTATTGGACATATAGTGTTTTGGGATTACAAGGAACCCCTTTTTTCAATGCAGAAAATGTTACGAGCTTCCGTCGCTATGCAGCAATCTTCAAAAAAGTAACAATTTTGCGATTTGAGCGTTTTAATAACGATGGATTTCGAACATTTGTTTTTTTTTTTTTTTTTTTTCGTCCCCACAAAGGTGAACAACTTTATTTTTATAAGTTGATGGCTGGATATTTAGATTTCTTTTTATTGATGATTGTTTTCAAGGCCGGACACAGGGGAACGGTCGGGGTCATTAGCCCCCCCCCTCCCCCCCAACAGTCGACAATATCATCCATCCATCATTATTATTTGTATGTGATTATAATTTAATAATTGCAAACGAGGTGGATAGATGTAGAATATCCTATAAATATATTATTATCAGGGTTCGTGATTTTTTTTTTTTTTTTAAATCAGAAAGTTGGATTTCTTTGATTAAAATCAGATTTTTTTAATTTTTTTACGAATCTTCGAAAATTTGTAGATATTAATTACTTTACATTTACAAACATATTTCACACAAAAGATGAATCGATTCAGCTTACTTTTAAAATTAAGATTAGTTCTCTTTATTTTAAATATTCAATACATTTTTAAGTTTTATAAATACGTTATACTAATGTTTAGATAAGATGTGATTTTGTTTTATGCTTTTTGCTTAAAGATAAGGTTTCCATCATCATGTACATTTTAAGTGTAAAATAATATGGTGCACAATTACTTTTCTTAATTATATTAGTCATGGTGTATAAGAAAAATTGATTTTTTTTTCTAAACTGTAATTTTGGAGTAAAAGCAATATTGCAAGAGTGAAAATCTGTCACACACAGAAAAAGGGATCTAAGCAGTTTTGCCTGTTGAAGTTAAGATTGTCTAATGCAGTGTAGTTAACAGTATAGGTAAATTTAGAGCAATACATTCTAAAAATGCAAAATTAATTTATAAAAATAAAATCAACTGACTTTAATTATTGATTTTATTTAAAAAATATCACTTGATTTAAATCAATGTTTTTTTTTTTTAATTCATTTAAATCAGGCTGATTTAAATCAAGGAACCCTGATTATTACACAATTGGTTCAAATGCTTTATGAATAAAGTGCAAGTGTTTTCCGCAATCCTTTTCATTTATTAATTATTTAAGTAGTAAGTTACCGCCTCTAAGGCAGAACGTTATGCAATGCATTGACATAACATCCAGAGACTGAGTTTTGTCCTCGTTTGGACTCATCAGTCTGGAATAATAAATAACCAAGCTGAGGCAGATGTCATCGCAATGAAGCTGGGAGGGCCACCCAAAACTCCATATTCTTCGGCATGAACCCCCTCCCGTAAAACTCTAGGCTAAATCTGCCTCTGACTATTCTGTTGCTGTACATGTTTTTAATTTTCAGCTTCCACTTTCAACAGAATTTTATTCAGTAGCCATAAAGAAGTAACGAGCCAAGTACAAATCTAAACAAGCATCATTAAGAACTGGATGACTAATTCTGCCCGTAACATTCCGTCTTCTTTGTTTGCGACACAATGTCACAATCCTTTCCTTTCCTGTGGATTTGCAAGAACCAGAAAAATGACTTTTTTCGATCGTCGTCTTGGAATAAAAATGCGCCAGGTATAAGGAATCCAACAGGATGTCCCACACCTGCGGAAACACACCTGAGTCGCTCCAGTGAAAGGGAGGAGAGGGAGTCCTCAAGGTGTCTGTTCCGCCCTTTGCTCTCGAAGCGAGCGATCATCGGCTCGTCAGCGGGATTGCCCTCTCGAGCCACCCTCTTTCGCAAGGAGTCCCACGCAGGGCAGGCGGAGGTCGCATAGCTTTGCTTCTCGTATTTTAAAATATCCACGATTAGCGGAAAGCGCCGTCCTCTCAAATTCCGCAAATGTCGCCTATTAGCACATCAAAGGAGCAGACTCAAAGGGCAGTCAAGTGATATACAGCGCCTTTGAACACAATATCAAAATAGTATAGCTACTCTTTATTACCGTACATATAAAAGGTAGAAGTTTGTAAAAAGAGAATCCTTAGTGGAACTAAACACGGTTGCTAACCAACTGAGAAATATTATTAAAAATTTTTGTAAAAAATCCATTTAAATTGTATTTACATTGGGTTGATTACAAACTGGCCCGTTTCACCTCATGACCCATTTTGCCCCACCCCACCCTACTTCAAAAATAGCAAGTACTACATAATGAGCTAAGGGAATTAAAGATGTTTACCTTTGAATACGATAATAGATGTTAACACAGCAAAATATAAACTTAAGAGCATAAAGCGAAATAATTAAATAGAGAAAATTATTACAGAAATACAAAAATTGTTAATTTATATTCAAGGAACCAACTCTGTAACGTTCTTACAGAAGAACTCTTAGAGGGGGGGGGGGGGGGGGGGGGTAAGTATGATCGTATAAATTCTGAATGGATGAAAACCAAGTGCGGAACAGAATTTTAGTTGAAAACGAGTGTGCACAACTATTCTAACAAAAAAGTTTATAAAAAAAAGGCAAAGTAGCCGAATTTTTTTTCAAACCTAGCTTTTTTTTTTTTTTTAAACAATAGAAATAATAAAAAAATTTAAAAGTTTCTTCTCCTTATTGAAGTTTTTAAATTATTTTCATTTACTATATATTTCAGTGCCAACGTTTTATATTAGTAGTAAAGCGAACATTTCAATCAAATTAATAAATTATCACTTCCATAGGCTGAAACATAAGAAGAAATAGCCGAATGCTAAGTACATGCCTTTTAATCACTCAAGAAAGAATATACGCATTCATACATGAAAATAAATATATGAGAATATTGCAACTGATAGAAAGAAGTATCACGCAAAAATATGGAAAATGCAATTTTGTAAACCACAGAAGAAAGAGTTTGATTTCATACAAAAAAAAAAAAGATTGTGTCCTTATTTAATACCATGTTTTAAAGACTATAAGTCGCTCTTTGAGCTCCCCCCCCCCCCCCCGAAAATTGGTCTCCAAAATTTAAGCGGCTTTTATACTAGAGACTGATACGAAAATGTCAAAGAGAAAAAGAAAAAAATGTAGTTCACTTTGATTCTGTAGGGTAATGATTCTAAAGTGGGTGCCGTTGCACCCTGGGGTGCGGCAAGGAGATGTAAGGGGGCATCGCGAATTGTCCATAGTATCAATATAATTTAATAGAGATAGTCTAAGGTTCAGTGAAAAAACTCTAATTCTTCATCTAATCGTTCAAATGGTGCGGCGAATTGGAAAAATTCGGAATTCCTGCCGAAGGGAGTTATCTAAACATTTCTCCTATTCTCCCCAGTTACACATCTGCAGCTGCGTTGCATTAATAGTTATACACACAAAATAAAACTGTTTTGACATAAGCTCAGTGATATATCCAACGAATATAAGAAATAGGGGAAAAATAAGAATCAGTTTCGAACAAATTTAAGTTTTTTGAAAAAAGGGGAGGCACTTTAAAATTTTTTAGGAATTTTAGGAAAATTAGGACAACTCCTAACCTTGAGATAAAGAGAGGAACAACAGAAAGAAATTAACAAATAAAACAATATTTTTACATGCTAACAAAGCAGACAATATTTCTTTCCAAAGATGTGTTTTTTTTTCTCCTCACAACAATTTAGTTTTCATAATTTTCATTGGTCATGCGTCATGTCACAATTAGATCACGTGTCTAACAATAACAAAACATATAGACCTGAAGCCAAAGCTTCAGGTACAGTAAGCAGTTTTCAGGCTCAGTAAGCAATCTCGATTGTTAAAAAAAAAAAAAAAAAGAAGAAGAAGAAGAAAGAGAAAGAAAGAAACGTCCAACATCAAAATATACTTAGAAAATAAATTATTCCAAAAGCCAGAGAGCATGACTAAGCTTTTTATTTTAAATGGTGCGTTAGTTCATTCCGATATCAACAAATAAAAGAAAAAAACCTGAAAATATTATGCATTCAAATGTGTTGAGAGGCATAGTATTAAAATTATTCTTTTAAATCTTGCTTTAAAAATTAGATTAACTTCTTTCTTTCATTTTGTAAATTTTAATTTCGAAAAAAATAATAATAAATGTACCATTTGCTTCATTTTAAAATTATTTTCTTTTGAAATTCTTAGGAATGAAAAGCTAAGACAGGGGTAGTGAAAATTCTTCACGCGTTATTTGGTGTTTTAAAAAAGAATAGGGAAATCGAGAAGTATTGAATGAGAAATAATATGCCATTTCTTGTCCAAGCGCTAAAGTACGCTTGGTTCCGCTCCCCTGTAAAACGCTCTATTCCTTGCATTGAGGGATGCTGAAACGTAGTTTCTATACAGGAGCATTCGAGTCACGGAGTCACTGGTGTCACTGTGCATATTTTTAAAAATAAACATCGCGTAGCGATTGCTCCACAGTCAGTTAGTATCGTATCTAAAACACGATTTATGGATGCTTTATTGAATAAAAAACTGTTTATGTAGAACTTATTTCGAGTGTTTCGTAACACTCAGAAGTTAAATGAATCATCCCGACCTTCAAATGCAACACACGTGTTTGAAACAAAAAAATAAAATAAAAGAATTATAGTAGAATGAAATTGATAAACAACACATCTTTTCAACTATCGAAAAAAAAACATCAATATTTAATGCTAGTGTCATGATTTTGTACTACTGTAAAACTGTAAAAGCTCTTATATTTGCGAGCCGTGATTTTCGCGAATTTTTTATAAACAGTATTAAAGTTAAAATGTATAAAGATGAAATGTTTCGTAAGGATTAAATTTGCGCAATTAAAACGAGATGGAAAAAAACTAACTGGCGAAAATTATATTCTGATTTGTCATCAAAAATATTATCAGAGAAGTGATTTTAATTTCTGCTAAAAATGCGACAAAGGTAAATAAGTAGTTAATGATTCTAGGCGTTGGTTTCCGAGAAAACAACTCAGCACAAAAATGTCCTTGAAAAATACTGAAATTATCGTACCATCTAGCATTGATTCTTTTGCCATAGATAAAACAACTTACGTTGAAATTATGACACATGCAAAAAGCTTGTAACCTATGGCGCCATTTGAAATTAAAGAACTGGTGTGTCTTCCTTCTCTTCAGAAAAATAGTCTGAGTACTAAAAAGATTATTACAGATTTCTCTACGCAGAAAATAACGATAGCCATTCTACTTTTAAGAATTCATTAATTTCCCACACAGCAGTTCACAGACAGGAAGCAAAACAACCGCAAGAATTTGAAGTTTTCATCCAAGTTACAATGCAAGGGCAAAAGTGTTTCACCTCACTCCTCCCCTCCTCCCCCAAGAGGAAATGGCAGAATTGTGACAGAACGCTAAGAATGCATTTACTGGAATTCGTCCCCCACCCCCTTTGTATTTAAATCTAAGTCTCTTTAATTTAATTGTAATTCAGTTACTCAATTCAAAAATAAAACAAACATGTCAATTATTTTGCTGCACTTTAGATTTGATTTTGATGATCATTAAGTTCTGCTAATTAATTCGGCTGATAAAACTTTTATTTAACACTTTTTGATTTTGTTTCTCAATCACGAAGCATCAAATTCTGCATCAAATAAAGCTTGTTCCGATTTTCTCAATGAATTAGAACAGCATATATAAGGGTTTCTTTTAAAAAGGGAAATCCTAGGCTCAACTCAATTCAAGCCCTAAGCTAAAGAGCAAAATATTTTACAAGAGACCACGATAGGGGTGCTTTTCCTTCCAAATGGAACTCGAAACGTGTTTAGAATCTCATTCTTTCTAAATAACAATTTAAATCTTTGCGAACCAAATAAGATTGCGAAGCAATCTTCGGGGGTTGGTGAGCGTCAGCGAGCAGGGGGCGGAGCCTCCTAGTAACTCATAAATAAATAAATAATGATGATGATGATAACAATAGCATTAAAATTTTGTGGGTGCTGAAAAGTTCGCAATGTCAAACATGGGTAAACCGTAGCGGTAGAAACAATATTGGCACAAGAAGCTTCTGAATTGAGAGAGAAAACAATAGAAAATCATCCGGCAACTCAAATTACTCATCAATCCACTGGAGATCCATCTTGCACATCATTGCAACACCGAAATTAGTCACACGTGCTTGAGGATGAAAAGGGAAGTTTTTATCCTATTTAATTCGATAATGTGGACAATAGTCAGGAAGCATGAGTGAGTTGCTTTCTTTTATTATTTTTTTATTTTTTTTTTTGAGTTATTAGTAGCGACCAATGCAATTACAAGGTAAAGAAAACAATGAAGGTTTTTTTTTTTTTTTTTATTTACGACAACTGTTAAGATTAAAGCCTTTTTTTCCTCTCTGAATGCCGTCAGATTATTTGAGCGTACATATCTTCAGTTTTAAAACATAAGTTTCTCAGAATAGTTTGTTTTGGTGAAGTTTCTGTAATGTGGCTCTGGTAATTTGATGCTTGACCTTGGACGAGCTCATTTACTGTTTGGGTTGAAAGGGGAGATATTTTTAGAATGACACGACGCCAAAAAATGGTTATCGCAGTCCAACCAGCTTTCCTAACCCTTGTTTTAAAAAATGGAATTGTTTAAACCTCAACAACGGGAGTCAACTTATCAGAGTCACACTAAAAGGGCTCAACAATTAGACAACGATCAAATGAACGTAAATTAAAGAGTAAGCTCGGTATTTCTACACGTGTTCTGCTGCAGTAATTATACGTGTAATTATAACAGTAATTACACGTGTGATGCTGCAGTAATTATGGAACAGAGCTAATTACTTACTTTCGTATTATTTAAAAACGAACAATTCTTTAAAAAAAACACTAGAAAACAACGTTTGCAGCTAAAAAATACTCACAGATTTACTGGTTGCTCAAAAAAGTCGACCGTAAAACATTAGCAGCCCATTTTCCGGAAACTTTTTTTTTAAATATTTTGCCACCCTGTACCAGTACGGAGTTGCGCGCGATAGAAAATTGAAAGACTAATTAGTTCGCCTATATGTTACCGTGAAAGACTAAATTTGGAGAATGTCCACTTCGATCGGTAATTCACTGGGGAAAAAAAAATAGATATTTCGCCGATGTACTTGGCATGTATTTAAATGTTGATGACAAAAAAATCGAATAAAGCGGGGGAGGGGGGGAGAAGAGAAACTTTTGTTGAAGCTTAAAAAACAAAATAGCTGTAGAGAAAAGAATCGAAAAACTACAAGAAAAGGAGGATATTGCAAATTATAAAGAATATTTTTCCAAAATTTTACATTTATTTTAGAATAACCCTTGCAATAGTGCTTAACAGTGACATTGAATTTTTATTCTTTATCGAAGGTAAGTATACTTCCACTAAAATTGGGAGAGAGAGAAAAGCAAACATTTAACTGGGGAGATATTTCAATTAAATTAATTTTTCACGCTAATTAGCGCACGAAGATGATAAAAACAAATCCAATTTACAAAAGGAAAAAAAACGAAAAAGGAAGAAAGAAGGAGAGAAAGAGGTAGTTAATGTACTTGAGAAAAGTCCTTCAAATTCAAACACCTATAACTTTATTTCTAACTAAATTAGAAGTTTCAAACAAATTCCACTTTAAAACAGAAAAACCCGCTGATTAGGCTGGGATGAAATTTTTAAATGTATGAGAATGTTTTCTCCACCAATTTGCAAAATAATATTGTTTGCTTTTTAAATTCATGTTAGTTACAGTCCTATGGAGGTGAGACTAGGATGATGAGCAATTAGGAAGATTCTAAATGTTTTGACATTTGACACCAAACTGATTCGACCCTAACTTTCAGCCGTTCTCGATACAAATAGCACTGGATTACGATAACGTGGTTGCTCGGCGATAAATAGCGGAGCTTTTAACGTGATGTAATGTAGTTCACGAATTATTTTAAATTTCCATGGAACTTCTATTGGTTTATGATGGTCCATTTCATCTACTTAATGGGGTTTTTGTACTTTAATAGGATTTTTAAAAGGGCTGTTGCACCAAGATTTTGGAAAATTCGCCATGAACACGTTACCATAACTCTGTCGCTTAATTTATTCATTTGGGGCATTTTTTTAACACTTTACTACGACCTATAAGAGAATTATCAAACGTGGAACATTTGACGCGGTTTGAAAAATATTTCGCCAAACTAGTCTGAACAAAGTGGTCTCTAATCATAAATGTTGCCAAAAACAATTTGATGAAATTCAAATGCTAAATTTTTAAACAAAAGACGCCATTAAACAAGATTCTAAGTTTCATTAAAATGAAAAATAATCCGCCAAACAATTGAAATAAGCCTATAAAAGATAAAATAATCCTTGAAATAGATAAAAATAACATCATTATAAAGCAATTAAAGTCCGATTTAAATGCAAAATTACGCATGAGGAGCAGAAAAAATGGCAACAGCAATTTCAGCAATGGGAATTTTTTCACCAATTCGCAAAACAAACGTTCACTGGTCGAACTTTAAAATTCATTAATAATTTAAAATTCTTAAAAAAAATTAAACTTTGATTTTTTTTTCTCGAAGCTTCGAATTATTTATTTGAACTAAAATAAAAGATCTATCATCAGTTTTTAAGTTTAACTTTTTACACTTTCCACAACGATGGGTTTAATGATGGACTTTTGCCTTTTGTTTCCATGCCGATTTTTATTTGAAACATGCATTTATATAGCAGGATGCTTCTGCGTTTTCTGTGTAGTTGTTGGTTTATACGCATGGTACGAAGCAGAAAAAGAATAATTTTGAAAGGAGAAAGTTTAGAAGTTATCGAAATGGAAGAAGATGGAATCAAATAAACCGTAAGAGGTATGAAATAAGTAATTTTAGTATTGTTTCGGGAAAGCTTAAATGCTTGGTATAATTTGTTAAATTTTGTTACTGATGTAAAGTTCGGTACTGATGTTTAACACAGAAAAGTGAAAAATTGTCAAGGTCCGTAAGCGTAAGCGGAAATTTAGTGGGGCCATGGATAAACTCCGAATGACAACATTTGATTTTGGCAATATTGTTTCATTTATGTGGTAGTTTCGAGCTGTTACTAAGGGTTGTTCTTGGCTTCATGAGAAATAACTGTCGGCAATAATGAAACATAGCCTATATGAATATTCTTGGGGGAGTTTTTTATTTTTTATTTGACGCTAAGGATAAAATCGAAGAGAGATTTCGATAACTAGAATCCTATAGTTGGAACAAACCTTACCGGGCAGCATCGTGAAGGCTACGCAGATCCAAATCGACTGCCAGGTTAGGTTTGCGCCAACTACAGCCAGTTTTTTCAATTGTCACCAAATGATTTGATGCGAAAGATTAGGTGCTAATATTTTTCGGCCTTGTGGTCAATTACTAACTGAAGTACTCAGGAACTAATTTAGGGAGGTGAATCCGGTGACTGAGCCTCTTTAAGAGAGTGCTCCAAATTAAACAACTTTAATCAAGATGCCCAAACACTTACAATTTTTTTTAATTATTTTCAGTATTTTATGCTTTTCTCATCACTACTGAGATAAAGCATTTAGTTTTTTTTTTTCCAAAAGTTTGTTCTTAAATAAAATAAAGTTTTCAGAATTAATGTGCTCTATTAGAACGGAAAAAAAAATCACCATTTTAATTTTGTTCATTGTAAACTACGAAATAAACTAACTTCTAAGCATTTTGTTTTCATATCAAATACGTTAGCAATGCAATAGTTTTTACTACTTAATTATTGCAATTAATAATAATATTTACTTATGCTGATCAAAACGACATTTTTAACTGGAATGTGTCGCTACTGTGCTTATGTACATTGTGTATTTAACTGTTAACCAACAAATAATAATTACGAAGAAGTCAGGCACTCTAACAGCAAAATAAAAGGGCATGGCCTCGGTGACCTAAAAGAAATGAACAAAACCTGTACTTTTAATTAAAATTGTTACATCTTATAGGTAGGGTTCCGCCCCATTGGGGAGCATGCATGAGCCTAGTCTCCCACCCGTCGAAATCGTCCCTAGAAGTACTCTGCAGCCACCAATTCTATACATAAGGCCGTAGAGCTTTAAGAATAAAAATGAGTTTTGAATTTCTTCCTAGGTATCACATCTCGATTAAAATTCCACAATATTTATTTCAGGAAACGAAATTGCTCTAGGTAGAAGTTCTAATTAAAATCATGCTCATTGTTGTTGGTCTGACCTCCTGGTACAAATGTGAAACTATTAATTCATTGCTTTATGCTGCAGAGAATGAGTTCCTCAAAATTTGCGAGCGGAAAAAATTAAACTTCCGAATTATTTCAGAGAGAAAAAAAATATAAATTCGAGAATTCTTTAATGAAATAGAAAGTTCCATTTTATTGGAAGCAGCATCGTTTTGAAAATCCCCAGAAATATAAGTTAATGTTATATTAAATATCAATATTATATTAAATATTAAATATATTATATTAAATATCAATATATTATAATCTGATCCCTCTAATTTGACTTAAAAAAAGGTTCAAAAAATTATCGGTTTATACACAGAAATATATGCGTTATTTTACTTTCAGATTTGCTCTTTCAATAAACAATTTGTGAAAGATCCGATCTTGTTTATCAGAATTTTGTGAAGGGTCCGTTTTGTTTGATTGGGATTTTGTGAAAGGTCCGTTTTGGTTGATCGGATTTTTGTGAAGGGTCCGTTTTGGTTGATCGGATTTTTGTGAAGGGTCCGTTAACGGACCCAAATATCCTCTGGCCAGACCCCTGTAAGTATTAGCGCAAAAGACAAATCACTTGTTTTGACTGTGCCAGCTAAAACAAAAGAAAGAAGTATGAAAACGTACTTTACATAAGAACTCAAAATCAGGATCAAGGATGCGGAGTAGGAGGAAAAATTACCGACTCCGGCTCCGACTCTCGCTCCGGGAATTTTGAAGAATTCGACTTCGGCTCCAGCTCTGATTCTCACTCCAGGAGTTTTGAAACCTTCGACTCCGACTCCTTCATCCCAAAATCAGTCTTACTCCGACAATAATTTCGACTTCGCAAGTACTGGTAGAGTTGCGAACTTTGAGGGGGAAATGACCAACACCTGAAATTTTGAACTTTCGACTCCTGACTCCGACTCCTTTACCCCAAAATCAATCTGACTCCGACTCCGCAACCCTGAACAGGATACTAAAACACAACTTTAGCCATGCTCGTTATAAATTAGTTCTGTTGCTTGGTCGCCATTTTTTGTCTTCAGAAGTCAGGAAAAAGCAAAGTACTATACAGCTTTTATTAAGAGAGAACAAAATATCTTTCATTCCCATCAATCAGAGACACTTATTTTTCAGCGGCAATAAATTTTAACGCAAGCTAAAAGCAAAACCAAGAAAGGCAATTAAGCGATACATACGTGCGATCATGCTCGTCATTTAACATCGAACTTAGCTGATTCCCACCCTTTTACAATTAAGCTCATCAACAGAACAATGGAATTTTCAGCAAGCACGTTCAGCAGAAAAATAAAATGACGCATAGCAGAAAATAAAGGAAAGCGAACATTGCGAAGTGCTAATACGAGGAGAAAGCTTGGGGCTTTTTAAAAGGAAAAATGGCATACGTCGGGAAAAAAGAATAATTTTAAATTTTACAAGAAACAGAAATGGATTTGTTTCGGAGATTATAGATATCATTCATGTAAAAACGAGTAAATAAAAAAGCGAGCATTTCACTTGATTCAAAATGAATATTTTTTACTGCGTTCAAGGGACAGATAGACCAAAATAAACAAACAGATTGCCCGAAGGTTTGCCACTGTGTCACTTTTTCGGATTTTCTCTCGGAATACGCAAAATAGTTAACTCTGAAAAGCGATGACAAAAATGTTCATAGAAATCAACTTTCTTAAGTTTTTCAACAACAACAAAAAATTTGTAATTAAAATAACAAAATGGGTTCCCACGACGCTCTCCAAACTCTCCGTAGTTTTTCACAACTGTGCGCCCCTACATGGGAGTTCACTGTGACCTCCCTCCCAAAAAGTCCTTATTCGGCAAATTTTCCTGGTCGATTCTGCATCTTTGGAAACAGTACTACAACTGTTTTTTCTATTGTTATTGTTATTTATTAAAGGATGTCCAATGCCTTTCCTCATTAGATGTAGATAGGTGTGCATGCTCGAATTTAATTATTCGGTGAAATTCGGAGTTTTATTCAGTAAATTAAGAATTATTTCTCCCTCCCAAATGTTCCAGCTCGAGGCGCTTTTACTCAAAACAAATGTTTCTCATTGTGAAAGAAAATATGAAGATAAAAGATTTAAATATATATAAAACGCAGTTTAAAAAATAGAAGGTTAATAATCCAAAATGCAGGGCGAGTTGTAGATACAAAATGCACTTAAAAGTACCACAGCATTCACAAAATTAATTACAATCTTCTTCCGAACAAAGGTGAGCAATAAATTTACATAAGCCAGATTACAATTAAAAAAAAAAAAACCTTTGTCATTGCTTGCAGTAATTCAAACAAATACAGAATAATAGAAATAACAGTTATAATCTAGGAAGATTTTCAACAGGTGCTAATCCTTTGAAGTTATGAACGCGCGTCATTTAATTAAAACACACGTTCCCCCTCCCCCTACCATCTGCACAGTTAACGGAACTCTCCCTACATCCAGTTAATGATATCCGTTAATTACAAGCTGGAGCCCAGAATTCCAAGTGCACAATCGTTCTTGACTCATACCAATGTCCAACGAAAATACTTCCCAACGTTTGTTTGTCCCCCCATTAACGGCAAATTGTTGATGAGGCTTTGGCCTTATTGTGGCTAACATCTGCCCCCCCCCCCCCCCCAAAAAATATGACTACCCCCTCTTCCCCCCGTTAGTGATAGCGTCACGGTACGTCGCACACTGGTATCTTTCCTAATGGGGTGTGTGTGCATTCTCATGGAGAGGGAGAAACGTTACGATTAGCTGATTAAAATAATTCCAACCAAAAGAATTCGAAGATACTAATCAGTGGGAAGGTCTCAGCAGGATGGAAAGTGGCTCCGATACAAAGAGAAAGCGGTTCGTCTCCTCTGCGCTGGAGCAAATGCCACGCTCATTAGAGATCAGCCGAGCGCGACCGAAAATAAAAAAAGAACTTTTCATTTCGATGATAAAAGAAAAGATTTCTTGGAAAATGGACGGCAGAAATTCTGTCGAAAGTAACTGTTCTGGTATTCAAAAGACAAATGTACGCATGAGTCCTCCACCCCTTTCCAATTTGTCTGTTCTCGTAGACTGTTTTAAGAAAGAAGAAAAGAGGAACAATGGACAAGAGTTTAAACCTCATTCAAGGTTTTTTCTTTCCACAACAAAATGGCTCTTTTTTCCCCCTTTTGTGCGTTATGACAGCCAAGAGTTGATTGCCCGTCAATTAAATACTCATCTACCCCGATTGTTTCTTGAACAGGAGAAAAGCCGCTGAACATTATTATCAGAAAATTGTGGACTGAAAGACTGGAGGCTCATTATTTCAACGCAAAATAGACAGCGGAAAAACATGTTTTAGGAAGCACGGAAAAGAATTTATCTCATAATAAATTAACTGCATTTTTGTCTCTGAACTATATGTACCAAAACAAAGAACGGGACGGAAAGTACAATCTAACATTACTCACTGAAAAATAATTTCAAGTGGAACACAGTCGAAGCACGCCAGGAAAAGAATATCATTCCAAGGAGGATCATTCCAGGAAAAGGAGAAAAGAACATAAAGTATAAATCGTCGTTATGCACAAATCCAAGATGTCAATATGAATCTAAGCCCAAAACAATTGTCTAAGACAGACACAATTTATTCATGGTTCTAGTTCTCTACTTTTAAAATTTCATTATTCCACCTTGAGGGCAGTGAAACTGATTTGTAACGTACGAGACATTTCACAGAAATTTTGGAAGAGTTGCCTTCTTTAATTGTGAAAATAAGATTTAAGATTTCCAAGTATTTTTAGCACACATTTTACTCTTTGATCAACATTAATATTTCAATAAAAATCTTCTTAAACAGTCCAGCAGTTCCTCATTAAAATATTATAGTTAGGTTACGTTCGGGGGATAACAAAAAAAAAAAAAAAATCACTAAAACAGAATTACATTTAACATTTAGACTTTCCTCCATGAAGTTAAGAAAGTTTTTGCAATGAAATTTCACTCCTTGGGGGCTGTCAATAAATGATGTATTTTTCTCCTCAACATTGTGACCCCCCCCCCGCTTTGTCACAAAGTGTCACACTTCACCTTTCCCTTTACCCTTGTCACATGTCACAACATTTTTCATAAACATTCTTATAAAAAATACGTGATGTCATACCTCTTGTTACCCCCCCCCCCCGTCACAGACTTTCCTCCATGAAGTTAAGAAAGTTTTCGCAATGAAATTTCACTCCTTGGGGGCTGTCAATAAATGATGTATTTTTCTCCTCAACATTGTGACCTCCCCCTCCGCTTTGTCACAAAGTGTCACACTTCACCTTTCCCTTTACCCTTGTCACATGTCACAACATTTTTCATAAACATTCTTATAAAAAATACGTGATGTCACACCTCTTGTTACCCCCCCCCCCCCCCCCCGTCACAAACTGACTGTCGCAATTTCCAGAACCCCCTCCCCCTTCAAAGTATGACATCATTTCTGGATGGCTCCTCGCCATCGCTTGGTACAAAAATATATTCTTTCAATGGACTTCAAAAATAATTCTTAAATTTTCTCTTCAACTAATGGAAATGAACAATTTCTGGTACGTTCGAAACGAACATGACAGATGTAACCCGAAAACACTTGTATCCAATGATTTCGTAATTTTTACAACAGCGTTGGTACAAATAAAGTTGATGTTATTGATGGGGAGGGGAGAAAAAGTAATATTTTTATTCATTTTTCTCTTTCCTACAGTATCGTAGTTGTATGTCCTGATAAAAGAAATTTAATACGATATAAACGTTCAGTTCAACCCCCCCCCCACACACACAGTTATTTTAAATATATAATGTCCCATACGTAACAGATGTTTCATAACATGACAAACAAGTTTTAGACTTCCTTTTGTTGAAAAAAAAAACCTTGTTTTCTTTCTTGAATCCGAACAGAAGACATGAATACTCTGAAAATATTTTAATAGATTCTCCCCTCCCCCCCCCCCCCAGAAGTGGTGAGGTCAGATAATATGATATAACTTATACGGTGGCTGATACATCCAGCAGAATCATTCAGCACACCACAGTCAATCATTCACTCAATAATCAGCAATTGTTTATTTTAAGTTGTCAGATGGTCATCACCGATACCGATTTCTACTCGCGCCTAGTTGTCATCACTCCTTTGAGAGAGTCAATTCTCACATGTCATCAATGGAGATACAATCGCAGATTCATCAGTGCATTCATCGATCAGCATGTTCGACTATTAATCCAGATATATAATTAGCCGATTGTTTAGATATCAATTTTGACCCTGAATTGCCGATAATTTTCATGGAAAGCATTCTAAGACTCCCCCCTCCCCCCCCCCCCCGCCCGAAAAGAAATTCAACTTTGAATGCGATAGAATCTGCCTTTCGTAAATAACTACAAATTTGCGGCATTCAAAACCTCAATAAAAAGAGCAATAGCATATACTAAATTATGTTTATTATATATAAGTGCTGTGACTTTCTTCTAATTTCTTTTATGGGTATCTGATACGGCTCGTTGTACTGGCAACTCGCTTAGAAAGCTTATGAAAGAAAAGTATGTCAACGTGATCAATATTTTTTTTTTTTTTTTCATAATTTAGTTGCAACAAGTAATCAAAACATGTTTTTAAGTCAATTTCTACTTCGGTCAACAAAGAAAATTTTTAATTTAGTAACTTTTTATAAAATAATTAATTATTATGAATATGTATATAAACGAATGAGACTCACAATATTAAGAGGCAAAATATAAATTTAATTAAATTAATGAATTAATGTTTGAAAAATCTGTATTCACATCAAGTGTCATCCACTACAAGTTTGAAATGTATTTGAACTTAAGTGGAAGAATAAAAAGTATTTCATTAACGATTGAAAATTTGAACAAGATATATAAATATATATAGCAGGAGGGAGAATGAGAAATAATAGCAGGGTTTGAAAAATAGAGACCTACACTGTTGAAAAAAGAAAGAAAAAAAGGCTTTGTAAAAAGAACAGGGATTTTAAGCACAATGAGTGGTCTCTTTTTTCATTTACTGTTTATTCATAGTTTGGGGAAAGAAATAGTCAAATCAACTTTTACCGAATGGGATCGTTTCCAAAATTTTAAAAGTATTTTTTTCTGAAAGAGCATGCTTAAAAACATAGGATCTGACCATCTTTTAAATAATTTGTTTTTAAGTTTAATATTTTTAAAAAATTACTTAAATCGATGCTCTTTTATCGTTTAACGCTTCTGCGGATGACATCACAAATGATGAAATGCCATTTAGTGTTGCCATTTACGATCCAAAATATTTAATTCGCATTTTTACTCACGTGTACTGGCAACGATATGGTTGGTAGCAAGCGTAGAGCGCAATTTTAATTCGCTGCTTGATTATCATAACGTGAAAACGTAGTAGAAAGATGCGGCAAAGTGCATCATTTGTGATGTCATAAAGACCATGCCTTGTTTGAAAAATCGGACATTTAAAAAAATTAATTAAAAAAAACTGTTGGGAAAATGAAAGTATTTTCTGGGTCTATGTTTTTTTTTTTTTTGCTCATTCTATCCATTTCAATGACTAAAAGTAGTACTTTTGACTGAAGGAAACCACTCCATTATCATTAAGCATAAGCAGACAATTTTTATTTTTATTTTATTATCAGGAGTTCCAACATTTTTTGGTTCACGGCATCCGTTGAGGAATTAGAATTTTCTCACGAGACCCCTGCCAATCTCTGTCTATCATATATAGTACAATTGATACCATGGACACTTCGCGGCACTCCTCGCCTCTTACTGTGGCACCCAGTTTAGAAACCTCTCTCTGCTAAATATAATTGATTCTACCAGACTGATTTTGAAAAAAGGAAACTTGAACTTAGTGATTATACGAGTATTTATTTTATTAGCATAAGAATCGGAGAAATCTTCTGCAAACACTATTGTGTTTCAACTTCATTCAACGTTAACTTGGTTTTTCGCGATTTAACTCAATCGACCTACATTTACTAAAACAAATTATTTAGATTAATTTAAAAATTAATTCGAAACTCAAAGTGCAGACTCCATGCTGTCTCTTTATTTCTTACTGATATTTATCTATATTTTAAATAAAATAGTTTTTTTTTTCCTTGGAAAAAAAATTCAATTCTTCAATTATTTTCAACGCTTCCGTTTGTTGTAAAATAAGAGGTTAATGTTTAGTGTCCACCAATGATTAGATAAAATAACGCCAAACGGATGCGATTTTTCAATGTTGAATATCGATGAAAAAAAAGCATGTTTGAAGAGAAGTTTGCTAAACAAAAGCTACAAATTACAGCCTAAAACATAAAGTAATTAAGAATGCAAAAGGCCAATTATATAAGACGATAGGAAACCCAAAGAACAAAACAGGATAAGCCACAAAGCATTATTGAAGACAATGGAGAAACAGAATGCAATGTGATTCCCAGAATGAAACAATGCTATATATGTACAGTAAGAAGCAAATAAGGATTAAAAAAAAAAAAAAAATTCGCGAAACTAATATAGTTTCGTTAATTTCTCTTGTTCTATTTTTTTTTAATATCATCTTTAAAACATTAATTTAAAAAAAAAACATGTCATTTTAACAATATTTATATCTTATTCGAATTTGATAAGGATTTCAACTTTTTTGCTTCTCATTATATGTTCAGAAATCCTTCAGTCAGTGACAAAATTATTATTCGGCTCAATAGTTGAATCTGGCAAATACAGCATTGTTGTCATGTTTTACAGATTCTAAAGTTTTGTAAAAAGACTGATTGCTTATATTATGCAGAAAATAATGAACCGTCGGAATTGAAATCGATTTTTTTTCCCCTGTTTGAAATGTTTTTTCTTCTAAAGAACACAATGTTTTTTTTTTCCTTCTTTAAACAAGAAAGTCCGTCCAGAACTAAACGAGCCTATTTTCCTGTCATACTAACATCAACTTTCTAGCACTCGGTAAATATTCTCTTTGACTAGCTAAGACTGCACCTTTTTAACATTTAAAGCTGATTTCTAAAAACAAAATACGCCTCTCTCATCTATACTTTTCTCAGCTATATTTTTAAGATGCAGTAAGCCTTCTTTCATGCTCTTTTCTTATACCTTTGTGAAGTGGATCAGCAGGCCAAAAAGAAATTCTTTTATGCTATGAAGATAAATTTATAAAAAAAGATAAAGTAACAAAGAAGTAGGTATACAATTAATGTTTCGCCGCAATGATGATTCAGTGGCTAACTAAATGATAACTAAGTGTGACAGTAAAATATGCCAAAAGAAAAAAAAAAAACCTAAATTACGAAACAATTACGAATAACTGACAAAATTTGAGATAGACTTAGAAAAGTTCTAAAACAGTTAACACATTCTAATAAATTCTGAATTTTTTAAATAAGTTTTCTAACTAATTCTTTATAAGTTCTAAAGAGACAACAAAACATAGCTTCTAAAATTGGGGTAAATTAGGTATTTGGTTTTTTAAAATCTGGAGGTACGAAGTTTCATTAAGTGAGCTAATAACTAATTCTGTTTCTCAAAAGAGATGCGTGTCTCTAAACAAATGTTATAAGTCACAGCGAAACTACTGAAATCCAATTTTCAGTGATATGCGTAGCAAGCATGCATGATATAAAATGAAAGGAAGAAATTTGTATCCATCTCATTTTCACAAATCTATACTAATATTATAAAGAGAGAGGGCGGATTTTTGTGTGTTTATATGTTCGAGGTTATTTCCGGAACCATTGCAGCTATTTGAGAAATTATTTCACTAATGAAAGGTGCATTCTTACTGAGTGACATAGACTATAAATTATGCATATATGTACTTATACTAATTTATTAAACCAATAGTTTGTCTTCGCTACCAGTTTATGTTTCGCACTGATCTATTGTTATATAAGTACACACAAGCACTGTTTGTCTCGCGCTTGCATTTTTAAAATAGTTGAAGGTTCCGTATGAACTTAATACTAAGGAATAGATACAAGTGAAAAAAAAAATAACGATGATGGCATTAGAACCGCCATAACCTACACATGTATTTAGGGCTGCAGAGGATAAGGTATACAGCATTCTATTAGCCTTGGACATCGCGAAACATTTTGAGCCGCAGAATGTTAACGCATCAAAATTTATTCAAATGAATTATAACTGAGACTCGCTTCGAGCAAATTAATTTTTGAACTCAAGCAGTGCAGATAGATGATATTAATCAGTGATTCTAAAAGCTGTAATTTAGCAGGCATTTTGGGCTACCCTATGAGGTTTTTTATCTATACTAATATTATAAAGAAAGAGGGTTTATTTTGTATGCTTATATGTTCCAGACAAGATTAATACATGATTGCAACCTAATGAATGAGTACGTTTCCAATCAAGCAATTAATTTAGTAACCGATCAGCGAGTCGCCTGTGACACCAGAACGCAAATTAATATTTATCAGCATACCCGGTGGAACTGAAAAAAGTTTATTAAATTTAACCAAAATCAACAGGCAGACTGTAGTTTTTGTAGTATTTTTTTTTTTTTTAACTTAACTGCAGCAATTTTTCTTTCGAAAAACTGGCCACTCCAGGTTTAAACTACTTCTTCAGATAGACTCCGTACGTTTCATAAGAAAAAAAATGGATCATTTGGATAGCGTCTTCAAAAGGACAACATTGAGATAGGCGTCATCTTCGCATTTGCCGGTGACTTTTACCAAACTGTTCCTGTGGTTCCCTTGATAAACGCGTGCAGATATACTTTAAGCCTGTTTGAAGTCGTCTTCTTTTAGGGATTCTGTACGATCTCTGCATCTCAAGAATACTTTTAAGAGCCCTATTCTTTCTATTAAAGTTAAAGGCGGTATTCCAACAATTTCGTAGAGAAAATTTAATTTGTCTTATGTTTGCAATGGAACTGGACCCCAAGTAAAATCAATATAGACTAATATGATTTACCGTATTATTCTTACCGGATCAGTAGCAAGTCAGTCAGGAATATTTCTCGAAATCCCATGGTACTTACACATTTCCATTTCTAATATAATTAATTGCAATTTCCAAGGAAAATTTTTTATGCCATCACCATCATCAAGACTGAAGGTCAAACGTACAACGTAACATATGGGAAGATTAAATTGTTCACGGGGGAGTAAAGGTTGGTCTCATTAGGAAATGAAGTGCATCAATTTCTTTCAAAACCTCATAAAAACGAAACAAAAAGCGTATATACGAGTATACCATGATAACATGTATACCATGATAGTTTAAAACAAAAAATCTGCAGAATATTTATTTAAGACAGATAATCTTTCAACCCGAACAAGTTCGGGACGGGCCCCTAGTAAATCTTTACTAATAATAAAGCTGAAAGTCTCTCTGTCTGGATGTCTGTGACGCGCATAGCGCCTGGACTGTTCGCTCGATTTTCATGAAATTTGGCGCAAAGTTAGTCTGTAGCATGGGAGTGGGCATCTCGAAGCGATTTTTCGAAAATTCGATTTCGTTCTTTTTCAATTCCAATTTTAAGCAAATTTTACCCAGCAAATTATCACAACGTGGACGAACAAATTACGGAATTATCATAACGTGGAACAGTAGCATGGGCAAGCAAATGAATATAGCAAGTTGGCGAGAAAATCACCTTTAATTATTTGTAAATATACAAGCGAACCGAATGACCTTTTAATTTTCTACTACGGGCAAAGCCGTGCGGGTACCACTAGTAAATAAATAAATGCAAAACAAATTACAGTACACTCCCGATTGTACATTAAGTAAGTTCTTTTGCGCCGCGCGCGCGTTTCATTTTGTATTCTATCTTCAATCTTCATCGTTCCTACCGACTCCTACACATGACTCTTGATTGGTGTTAAGTTCTATAGTGCGTAAAATACAAAACATTTTTACAGTACTGAAAATATTTTCACTTTCTACCAAGTTTTATTTATCAATATAGTCAAGTTTTTGAGCAAGAGCACTTTTTACCTTGAACTTAATTTTAGCCTTTTTGCGGGTCATCCGCGATTTTTATTATCACGGTACCAGTGCCACCCAATTCAGCAGATAATCGGATTTGTTGCGATATATATATATATATATATATATATATATATATATATATATATATATATATATATATATAATGTTCAAGTTTTGTTTTAAGCCTGCTTCAGTATAATTTTGTATTAATTACCCCAGCTTAATTTTTTGGGGGAAATTTTGCATTTAATGACTTTTAAAATGCACTTAGTGAGTTTTTTCTCAAAATCGACGATATATAGAATTGAAATTGAAAAAAAAAAATACTAAAAGTTATTAACTTTTCAAGTATACACTGTATTTTGTTGCAGGGGTCCCAAAATTCATATATCTGAATATACTTTTGATTTAGGAAAAACTTTTCAATGAAAGTATAAATAGGTTTTGAACTTTGCATGCATTTTACTCATAACTTGGAAAAGTCGCCTTACATCAGTTTGTTTGTAACTGTTGCGTTTGAAGTGCAAATATACGGGGCAAATAAATATCGAATGAAAAAGATACAATTGTCTTGACAAAAATGCATCTTATAGATTTGCATAGAGGCGAAAAATAATCAGCGTTACAAATAATGGAATTTCAATTTATCAATGAAGTTTTCAGATTATTGAAGAGAAAGATGCCAATGTTGGCAGAAGAAAATTAACCTATTAAGAACTTGAATTGCTTTTAAAATAATTTGGCGTCGAGAACAATTAATTAGAGCAGAGTTGACTCCTCCCTTACCTCTGTTTCTTCATCATTCTGTGCATCATCAGAAGCCGAAGTAATCCAACCTTTAAGGCAGGCGCACAAACTATGCATGATCCATAACATTCCGATCAGAAATTATTCCTTGAGAGCAGATGCACGGGCAAAGAAGAGATCACACACGCGAAAAACAGCGCGATCGCATCAGCAGCTCTCGCTGACTGCTGCAGCCGATACGGAATCCAAATTATTTTCTGTCACTCTCCTGCATTGTTTTCCTTATCGCAGCGGAAGGAGGGATGTGTTTTTTGATTTTTCCATTCTCAAAAACTTCTCTCTGTCTCATTCTCGTTTTCTTTTCTTTTTTCTCTTTTCCTGCTTACCTGTGTGACAGAGCGAAGGATCTCCGGGGTTGCCACTGCTGGCGAGATTATCGCTCATTTGAAGAAGATGAAAGAGCTTGAATAATACAAGACGGAGTAGCTCATGAACCACTTTAGCTGTTTACTATTTTTTTTCCAATAAAATTAATTCTAATTTAACTAGTTCATTTCTTTCTCTTAGTTTTTTAGATATTCTTTAATACGTACTAATGAAATGTAGAAACAACTGCTCTAATTTTTAAAAAATATATATGCTACTATTTTTGACAATTCGAAGTAGCATAAAATTTTAAAAAAATTAAAAAACACCGTTCAAATCGGATATGTGACTAATTATGTTTTTATTTTTGAATACTTGAATTTAAAAAAATCATACCGACTCAAAAAGATTGATTTTACGTCAACAATGGTAAGGAGGAAAGTTAAATTATGGTAAAAACTTGATTCCTGATAAATATTTTTGGTAACCATTCGGTGGTTTAGAAGGGTGCTTATGTATTGCATTCAAGTTTTTTGCTACCTTCAAGTTCGCAATGTAAAAAATAATTCAATAAACGTAATAACCAAGTTTCAAAGCAAAACCCATTTCTCTTTGAAATATGGGATGTAAAATGTGGAATTTTATACTTTGATTCCTTGTACATTCAAATAGATAGTTTCATTCAAAGGATAGCAACAACATAATTTAATTTTGAGTCAAAGCGATTAGTACTTTAGACTTCATTGGGAAAAAAGTAACGCTTTTTTTTTTTTTTTTTAATTTTCCCTGTCATAGATAAAATTGAAATCAAGAGAAATTTAATGCTAAAATTTATTTTCTACTTTGAAACAAAACGAAATCCCTTAAAATCTTATCCAAAAGCAATGATTCCTAACAATTAAAAAAAGAGAAGCAAGAACATAATAAATTCACACAATATGCAATATACAACGGGACCTTTTAATTGTCCGACGAAACTATGTCGCCAAATACTAGAATCAATGGCGACTTTTCCACCTGACCAACGTCGGGCAACCTGCGCATGCCATCTCGGGTCGGTAGCCAATGGGCGACCGGTTCAGTGGCAGCAGTCAGGAAGTGACGTCAAATTGCCGGGAGTTACAGAAAGTTAGAAGAAAACGCTTTCCAAGTACACAGCATTAAAGACATATTTGGACACAAACATCCAGATAAATACTTATAATGTCAAATTGTGATTTGACACACCAGTTGATTTTTTGCTTTCAACCAAACAATTTGCCCCATTATTTTTAAAAGTTCCTGTCTATCAGTTCAAATTGGCGCAATTTATGCCAAAATTGTTGTGTAAAATGCATGTTGTCAACAGCAAAGAAACACAGCTAATTAACCTCATCATAAAATTAATTACCTCGAATATTTTTCAGTAAAAGGCTTGTAATCCATTTTAATTGAGTCAAATGTTGATTGACGCGTCAGAGTTGTTTAATTTTAACAGAAAAGTGTCTCGGTGTTTAGAATTCTTGTTTATAATTCAAATTAGGGTAATTTAAGCCAAAATTGTTATGAAAAACTCTAGTAAACAACACGAAACGCAACTAATTAGGGTCATTATAAAATAAATGAATCCAAATATACTGCAAAAAAAAAAAAAGCCTGCCAATCAATATTAATAGTGTTAAATATTAATACGCCAGATGATTTTTAACTTGAAAAAAAAAAAAAACTTCGCCTCATATTTTTACAACGTCATTGTTTAAAATGCAGATTAATGTTAAATCAAAATAGCAATGGAAAATATTTGTTGTTTACAGCACAAAACACAGCTAATTAATCTTTATCTTTAGTAATAATAAAGCTGAAAGTCTCTCTGTCTGGATATCTCTCTCTGTCTGTCAGGATCTCTGTCCGCCTGTCAGAATCTCTGTGACGCGCATAGCGCCTAGACCGTTCGGCCGATTTTCATGATAGTTGGTAGAAAGTTAGTTTGGTGCATGGGAGTGTGCACCTCGAAAAGACTTTTCGAAAATTCGATGTGGTGTTTTTTCTGATGCAATTTTAAGAACATTTTCCAGAGCAAAATTATTATAAGATGGACGAGTAAACTACGAAATTATCATTACGTGGAACTGTAACATGAGCACAAGCCAATTGGCGAGAAAATCCACCATAAATTATTTGTAGATATACAGGCGAACCAAAAGATTTTTTAAATTTTCTATTACGTGCAAAGCCGTGCGGGTACAACTAGTATTATTATAAAAGGTAATGAACTCAAATATTTTGCAAGAAAAGGCGTGTCAATCAATATTTATAGTATCAAATATCGTTTGACACGCCAGAGGGTTTTTAATTTTAACAGAAAACTTAGCATCATTATTTTGAAAAAATCTTGTTTATATTTTAAATTAGTGTAATTTAAGTCCAAATTGTTATGTAAAACTCGAGCTGATGATGCAGCTGATTTTTTCATTCAGTCATTTTCATATAAAAATTAAGGAACCTAAATATTTTCCCTTTATATTAAAAAAAAAGTAAGGGCAAAGAAATTCTGAAAGGAAGTCTGTTTCATCAATTTCATCAAAATGATGAAACATGAAAATGTTTCATCACTTTATTAACAGTATGTTGTTAAAAAACGCAGGATTTTTTGAACAAGAAAAAACAAAAGCAATTAACCAAGTGTACTACTCCAAGTAACCAAGTAACCGAATCAATGGAGACCGGACCCATTCGGACAATCAAAAATTCGGAAAATTGGATTTTTTCAAAAAAAAAAAAAAAACGGGTATATTTTAATGAATTACTGTTTGCACGCTGAAAATATGAGAAAAAAGCTATTCCAAAAAAAAAAGAAGAAGAAATTTTAATTAATCAAATGAAAAGGCAATACTTCAATAGAAGAGTAGGTAGGTATCGCACTTTTTAAACGAAACACATTGCCTGGTGAATATCTCGGCCGAAGTAAACTGCTTGACTAGTTTAGAGAAGCCAATAGAGAGTAAACACAATCATTATTACTGAGAATCACAGTACGTCTCCGTCTTTTTTTTCCCCTGAAATTCTAAAAGTGATTCGGACAGTAGGATTTCGTATAATTGCAGTTCTAACGTACTTTTTTGTAGAATGAAAAATACAGGTATAATCAAAGAAAGAACAACTTAACCTGAAAACATTGATTGATAAAGACTTTTTTGCGTTTGGACACGTTTGAGTTGATATTCTTCTGCATCTTTTCAGCTAATTTATGCGCGAAAATTACCCGCGATATTCGTTCATCCGTGGGTAAACGTGCCACCCTATTCTGCTGATAACCGGGAATTCATTACAACATTTATCACATATTTTAGCTTTAAATCTTTAAAAATTTTCCCCTTCGATTTATTTTTTGTCCATTTATTTTCCGTCAGAATTATGCTATTTTACAGCGTCAGATATCTGCCTCCTGAGAATCAACTGCGTGTTATTTTAAGGATTCCTTCGATACTACTTTGTGTAATGTGTGTAATATTAGTATAGTAGAGCCAACATATAAGTGTTCCTGGGGCCTGACTGTCTGTGACTTAGGTAAATTGGAAAAACACTACCTCACCCAATAATTTGCCCTTCCGGGTCACTGATTTTTTATAATTCTGTTGTGTTGTTATTTTATTTTACTTAGCCTTTTAGCGCTCGCATTTCACTTTACAAAGCATTAAAAAATATTTGATTTTAAAAGCAGTACGATACATAAGAGCAATGAAAGTTCTTTCAACAAGCATTTCCAAAAAGAAGAAGAAGAAGAATGCAGTGATTTATTTATCTCCTTTGATTCTTTGATTGGTAGTGTTATGAAAGCATTATCGCAAATCAGAGGCGGCGATTGGGACTTACTAGTAGGGGAGGGGGGGGGGGCCAAAAAAAAGGCCTTATGAATTTTAGCGGCAGTACAAAAAAAAAAGTACAACATTGTTGCGGCTGCTTTTGAGAGTTGTTGAGTAGTAATTGATAAAAATCTAACAAAACTTAACTCACGTTTTTCTTAAGATTTTGATGAATTATGTACACAAAAACTTTCCCCAAAGAAACACATAGACATGAATTCGACTTATTAACCCCAAAGTATTTCGGTGTGTCACAAATACTTAGTTACAATAATATCATTAAAGAACTGTGGCTTGTTTAAGTAAAACAATTGATTTACTAAAAACAATGAATACATAAGCTAAAAGTTACTGCTTGTGCTAAATAATGTATCGTAAACAGATATACAAAATAAAAAAAAAATCTATGTTCTGAAAATGTTGACATTTCTGCTTTTTTTATAATTCCTCGTTTTGGCTCCTAAACTGGAAAATAAAATAAATAAATCAACCATAAAAAGTAGGAGGTGGTCTCCCCCTACTCCCCCCCCCCCGAAACGCCTCCACTGTCGCAAATGTAAGGCGATAACCTCTTAAAAATATGATTGGATAAAATCAATGCTTTATACTTCAGTTCAAAAGATTACAGCCTGATTACTTTGTCACATTTATTCCCTCAAATTAAAGAGAAAGGTGGCGATATTATTTCACCAAAAATTTTTCGCACTCACCCAACATTTTGCATAAGTTGGCACCTCTGCTTGTGTCTCGCACACCTGTAATTTTTTTTAAGGTAGAAAAGGAGATACAACAGTTATCATAAGCGCAAATTAAATAATTGCTTAACGTATCATGGGAAGACGAGTACCACAGAGACCTTGACTTACATAAAAAAATAATTAATTTTCGGACTGAGTTAGCACCTATTAATTAATAAGACACCAAATGAACGTCTCCTACATTTTCCTCTTCGCATCAGTTCATCAAAAAAAAAAAAAAAATGTTTGAATAAATTAAGTTCTAACTAAAAGGTGACGCTTTTGCAGTTAGGTTTAGTTTTATCTATTTGTGTAACATGCTGGTGGAATGGAAGAATTTCCGACCTTGTTTCAGAGCGAAACCCGGTTCAGTGTGCTACGTTTTTTTTTTTTTAAATTATGATTATTATTATTATTATTTTTTTTTTTTAGAAGCTTGACGTTTTTACTGCTTTAACAAAGACGCCCATAGTGCTCTGAATCGTACCATACGCCAGACTTCCAGACTTTTAATCCTTTGTCATGCTTGCATTTGTTGGGTATTTTTTAACTGTTTTGTATTCATATTTCGCAAAGTTTTAAATCTTTATCAACTCTTAGTAAAGATATTGGTGTTTTTTCCCTTGTGAATTACATTGTTTCACTAGATAAAAACCGCAAAAGGTTTCAAAAAACTGTAACCACCAACGGTTTGCTTACGCTACATTATTATTCACGACACTTTCTAGAGCTAACGTTTTACGGATAACTTTAATTTATATTCTGACAAAAGCAACGATAACGAAATTGCGTACCGATATCTGAAATTAATACTTTGGGCCACACTATGTTTCTCTAATTAGTATTTACTTAACTTCATCTATTATTTATTTCATTTTAACCAATTATACTTTACTTTAACCAGGCCCGGCTCCAGGGGTAGGAAACCTATGCGGCCGCCTAGGGCGGCAGATTTCAGGGGCGGCAAATTTCGAAATTGAAATACTTTTTTAAAGTATGAATATCTGTTTCAGATCAGAGCCATATAAAATTCACTGCTTTAATGCTAAAAAATAACAATAATTTAGAGTGTGTACCAGCGTTTGGATAAGCAAAACATTGTTCGGAATTTAACTAGAAATCCAATTTAATTTTGGAGATGACAAATTGCGTGACTTAAAAGTCTTTTGAAAATATTAATATTTGTTGTTAAAATGTTAAAAAAGAAATTTTCAAGTGTGTATCAGTGCTTGGATATGCGAAACCCAGTTCGGATTTTAACTAGAAACTCACTATAATTTTAAGCACTTTAACTGTTATTTTTATTTTATTAATATACAGTCGAACCTTGATATCTCGAACCTCCTTATCTCGAAACCCTTGATGTCACGAAAAAATATTTTTCCCCTGCATTTTCTATAAAAACCTCAATGTATTTTCCATAGTTATCTCGAAATTTATTTTTCGAAACCCTTGATATGTCGAAATTTTTGCACAAAAGCAAATTTTAGTCGTCGTTTTTCTTAGGCAATTTTTGTAGTAAAACCAGTTCCAGGGACCAGTTTTCATTTCTCTTCTTGGAAACTTTGATTAGGGGATTGAAGCAAGATAATAGGGAAGTGTTGGTATGAAAAGGGTGCTGTATTTTCCCCAGAGTTTAGAATCTTTGTGCATTTCCCTCGAACATGTTGTCCACTATGAGGAAAGGGGGTTGATTTTTCACCAGTCAGATTTCAAGTGAAAACGGAAAATGCGTTTCTCATTTTCATCATTCTGCTTTTTTAACTCCTACACAATGGCTACTAAAAACTTTTTTGAATGTGGGGAGCTACTAGTTAAAGATAAGGATTTTTGAATTTTTAGGTGAAAAACCAAGTTGGAGTTGTTGTTCATTTCAAATTCTCTTCCTGTGCACTTTCGACAATTATAAAATTTCAAATCTAGAAAAATATTGAAGACTACTTTATTGATCGTAATTCAAAGTGGTCTCATATTACATATATAAATGCATATAGCGTATGTGTATGTAATTGTGAGAATTTCTAGTGAATTTTTTTCAAAACCTTGAAAACTCAATAAACTCGATTTCTCGATTTTTTTTTCTGTCCTGGGAGATTTGAAATATCGAGGTTGTATTGTACTAGCAAAAATACCCGGCGTTGCCTGGGTCAGTAATAATTGTGGGAAACAATCGCTACATTCATTCGTTTTCTGTTTCAACTGAAAGAACTAAAAAGACCATGCTTTGATGTGATTCAAAATCAAGTTTCTTCCTTACCCATAAAAGTAAAATAGGAATAAGTATAAAGAGTGAAATAGTATTCAGATATAAACAATAGCACGACATTTAAGCATATAAAAATTTGAAGACTTCCTAAAATATGAAATTTCACTTGTTTAAAAAGATTTATCAGTTTTTTTCCCTCTAAAACTTTTTCTATATGGCTACCGAAATACAAACGGTTTTAAAAAATGTAGCCTCCCGTAATCCTGCTGTACTTGCCTTAGTTATTGCGGGGAATTTCAATTATTGTGGGTTCTTGGTGCGATTTAAAATGCTACCAAATTTGTGGTAATCGTTTTGGCATACTTAGGATAATGCTCCCCCTCCCTACTTTGTAAAATTTTCTCTTACTAATTTTCGCCAATGAGATACTGCCGCCAAATAGTGAGATATTTTTGCTGACCATAAAATGATGCTTAACATTTTCATCCGAAATGTTTCCGAAATAAGTAGTAAGACTTGACGAGTGTTTGAAATTGTGCACAAAGCCAAAGTAATGGAAGTTTTTGTGCTGTTAATAGAATTGCATAATCTAGTTAGCGGATTATTTTACATTTTAACAAAAGTTTTAAAGATTCTTTTAATGGCGATATTTTGGTTATATGGTTAAACCGAGAAACTTTATTACGTAGTCTTTGGCTGCAAAAACAGCGCCAGTTGAATAAATTGCCCTTTTTTTATATAATTGAACCGTTATAATTAATTATTACTAAGTTCTTGTTTCTATGAAATTAATATATATATTTAGCAAATGATTTCCAATAGTATGTTTGATGCATAAACTCGTTTGTAAGTAATAAACTTGCAGATATTTTGAAAAGAACTTGCAGATATTTTGAATTTTCTTATTCTTTCTCCCAGAATAGGAAAAAATAGGCTTTTCTGTCTATATGTTAAAGCCCAACTGGTGAAAAATCTCTCGAGTTTTTGAGAAAAATGGATGTCATATATGAAATGAGCGCACCCAATAGAATAAAAGTCACTCATTACCGTATCAATGAATCAATTAATTAAATAATATTCGAATTAAATGCATCATCTAAAACCAAAATTAATGTATTGGAAATGCTGAATCATTAAGAAATTTTAAAAATACTCATCAATCAATTTTTGCAATGAGTTTCGTATAAATTTATGGAATAAAACATACAAAGTTAAAAAGCTAACGTTCAAAAAATCAGGTATTTAAAATATTAAAAATAATGCACTTAGTATCATTTTATTTTCATCCTATTATTACCATCCACATGTTTACAAATTTTGCGCCGAATGGTAATGACCTTTTAAGCTATTTCACCTGACAAGACACAAAATATGGCTACCTTCTTTAAAATTGTGTATATTTTGAATAAAGGTTCACTTAACATAAGCGTAAAAAGAACGGACTTGTACAATACTGCTAAAAGTAGCTCATAATAAGGGTGGTAATGACAGCCGTTCGTAAAAAGAACGGACTTGTACAATAATGCTAAAAGTAACTCATAATAAGGGTGGTAATGACAGCCGTTTTTTTTTTTTTTTCTTCTTTTTTTTCTTTTGTAATACTTTGATATTAAATACTCCTAATCAGAAATCAAAGAAATTTCTACACATAAAATTCTTATTCTATTTACAATGTTATGATGGTTGTTGTTGAAAACTTTAAGTTATTTAAGTTGCTAGTTGTTCCAAAAATATTAAGGACTTTGGTTGTACCTAGTAGTCACGAAAAAATGTTGGATGGTAATGATGCAAAACGGTGGGGAGAAGTTTTATCTATGCAAAAAACATATTAATGTATGCAATCAAGCAAAAAAAAAAAAACTCGATTTCAAATTAGGATACTTGAAGCATTGTAGAAATGTATTTTAACGATACATTTTTTATCTTTATGCTGTGTTTTTGCAGACCATTAAAGACAGAAATTCCTATTAGGGATAGTGAGTGGTAGTGGTAATGACATATTATTAGTAATAATATTAAGCCTCCAGCGAAATAATTATTGTTTATCACTGTTAAATACCTGTTATTTTGTTCTGCAGAAAGTTCTAAACAGTAAATAATAATAATAATAATAAATTAATGGAAAATGTTTTTTTAAAGTTGCTATGAGTCAGGGACAAGAAATTGCACCTTTTCTGAGATCTTGCCCAAATGCGTCCTAATGGAAAATTTAGCTGTGCAAAAAAAAAAATCGTATCATGCCTTAAAAAAGGAAAACAACATTCACAAGTCATTTTGAATACATCCCTAAATATTTTACCCTGATATTAAAGTTTAAAAAATATGTTTAAAAAATCGAAGGATTATTGGAAGATTATTTTGATTTTAATTCACTTTTTCTCTCCAGGTTTCTCTTTTTCTTTTTATTTATTTATTTATTTATTTTATTTTATTTATTTATTCATTTATTTTTGTAGTAATTGAACATTCCGAATTCTTAGTCACACCCCCTCTGGCATTTCCAAGTGCTTCCGGATGATAGCACAACAGTAATAATTAGCACTAACTCATGCAATCCAAGCCAAACATGTCGCCCCGATGGGCCTTGCTTTAATAGTTGCTCCAAAGAAAGAGGCGCAGGAATGCCGCTTAGCAGAAGAAGGCCAAAGGCTCACACACAAAAACGAAGGTAGAGCCGTCACCTGTTGAGCGAAAAGCGGAGACCACGTGGCACGTAACAGCTCAGACTGCGCATTAAGTGGGGGATTCAGAACAACACCCCCTTTTGAGAGCGAGTAAAGAGTTGGGATCCGCCCACAATTTTATCTGAACAAGTTTGATTTAGGAACAGTAATTTGAAAAGCTACTGAATGGCGGTTGTGTGTTCTATTTGCTCAAGAGCTTTTTTTTCTTTTCTTTTCTTTCTTTCTTTTATTAATTTGTGTTTCAATGCAAAGAAAAAAAAGGAGAAAAGAAAAAGTCTAAGTATAAGAAACGTAATTATGTAGACAGAAAAGTCATCCGCTACATTTTTTTCTTAAATAATTTTACTTTAAGACAAAACAAATGTGTAGAAGTTTTCTGTGATTGTTCGAGTTATGTATTAGGGGCTGTGCACATATAACGTTATCATTTTAGGGGGGGGAGGGGGTAAAGCCAAATGATATCGTATGATATCGAGAGGGGGAGGGGGGGTTTTAAGTTTGATAACGTTATCACTTTTTTAAATTTTCGTATAATATTGCAATTTTCGTATTTTTCGTGCAATATTCGCGAGTTTATTTCTAATTTAAGGCACAAAACACATACAGTAACGATTGATTGAAATAACACCAGAAATATCACACCTGCACTCCAGAGCCAAATCCTCCTCCCCCACGGTTATTCCGAGAATTCGCCTGGGATACATCTTTTTGTTCTATCGACCAAGGTCGCCCAATGTCACCTTTGTTCCATTCCCTCGCTTTTTTTTTCTACCTATTGACCAATGAAGTTATGCGAATTGCGAACTGATAAGGAATGAAGACGGCAACTTGTGGAGTCACACTCATCGATGCAATCGTTCTTGTTGTGTGAAGACGTTTTCTAAATCTCTTGAAATGGATAAAAATAAAATGTTTTTAGAACTACATAAAAGCATTCAAACTGCAAATCCAGATAAAACAAAACAAGTTTGTCAGAGAGAGGCAACCATATTTTGGAATGCTCACAAGTTTGATCCAGAATTCAACACTGTTTTACAGAGAAAGCTTGAAGAATTGAACAAAATTGCAAAGAAAAAGAGAGCAGGGCTTTTATCCTTTTGGACAAAGGTAAGTTTTTTCTAAAAATTTGATAATGCATGCGTTGGTATTAACATGGGGATGTAAACTATTGCGTCCACTCTACTCTAAAACCGTTTCACTAGAAAATTGGAGCATTATGGAGGAGATTTTTTTTCTTAGCGGGGAGAATTTTTAATTTAATTTTTTTTTTTCAGTTTCCTTTCTTTTATACACATCTGCTTTTTTTTATCGTTTGGAATTATAGATGAATGTTATATTTTTTTAGTTTCTTTTTTGACCATGGTTGATTATTCTATTTTTGATTTTACATTTTTTTTGAAGTTTTTTTTTATTAGAGAATATTTATTTTTTTAGTTATGATTTTATATTTTTTTTTTTTTTTTTTGTCATTTCCAATGAACTTCTGTTTTTTTTGTTTTCCTTAGCAGACAGGAAGATTTTTTTTTCATCAGAACATTTTTTCTAATGAAATCGAAACTGAATCGTGTTTGCTTTAGAAAAATGATTATTTTTCTTTTATTCTGCATTCTTATATACGTTAGAAATTTGTTAAATGTAAATTGTACTTTTCGTTTTTATTTAGTCCCCTTTACAACTGCGGAACAGGCTAGTCATCCTTTTAAAATAAAAATATCAAAACAAAAGTTAGAACTTATCAAAGATTAGCATAGTGATTTTGATTGTTGGTTTTGAATTGCAGTTTCTGAATATTTGATAAAATGGATTTCTGACTTTTCTTACACTTGTCAGATTTTTCTTTATTAGGATCACGTAGTGTATACTAAGATCGTAATGTTAGTACGGACGTACGGACGTTTCTTCGCACGATAACTCTCGAACCGATGCGAATTTTCGAATGGAATTTTTTTAATCGATTGGTATTCTTAATATCTCGGTCAAGAGTTTATTATAATTCTTTTTAGTGAATGTAATATTTTGTTTGAAAATATAACATTCACTCCAAAGGCGCTCACTAAACAACATTTATTTTTACACAGGTACCTTCAACGGAGAAGAAAGCACAGATTGCAGCGTCAACAGCTATGAATGACAGTACCAGTTCTGGAAGTAGCGAAATAACGAATTCGAAACCCGAACCTGAAGTTATTCCGAAAGATTCATCTGAGAAGCCCATCAACAATGCCCGAGAAGCACCAGCACAAAAGACACTGATTTCAAAAATTGCCCTAGCGAAAGATCGGCTTTTCTTGATTTTGCGTCAAAGGGATGTTGGGCTCGCTGAAGTGAGCCACTCTGATATTCAAAAGGCCAGAGATGATGTGAAAAATCTAGAAAAGCAATTAAAACGGCTAATAAATGTAGCTGAAGCCAATAGGAAAGCGCGAGAAAAAAAGAGAAAACTTTTTGAGGCATTGGAAGAGAAATATCCTGAAGATAATATGAAGTTAGTTAAGAAAATAGGGAGACCAGCTCTGGAAAATGACCAACCAGAGATTTTGAAAGTGATTTGTGAACTGGCGAAGCAGGGAGCTGGTGCAGATGGACGACGACGTTGTGAAGCCCTTAATTCATGTATGACATTAGACGACTTGCACAACGAACTGAAGGAAAATCACGGATTAATGCTAAGTAGAACAGCTACTTACTTGCGATTACTGCCGCGAAATTATTCTACAGTCGAAGGAAAGCGCCATGTTACTACTGTGCCGGTCCGTTTATGCCAACCACAAAACAATCAAAGAAGAGCTCACGCAGACAGCGAGTTTTGTAAAATGACAATCAATCACCTGAAAGAATTATCCGCAACGTTAACCAGTCAAGATGTTGTCTTTCTGTCAGTTGATGATAAATGTAGGGTACCAATTGGCATTACAGCTGCTAAAAATCAAAGCCCATTGATAATGCACTTAGACTATCGTGTTCGACTTCCAGACCATGATTTTGTGAAAGCAGCTAGACACAAACTAATACCAAGTGTTTATGCCGGACTAGTAATTAAAGATGGTAAACCATGCGATCCGACAAGAGTATCATATTCCGGTCCAACTTATATAGCGATTCGCTCTGCTAAACACGATTCTTCAACTGCTGAAACTCATGCATTTGACTTAGACAATGTGATGACTCTGCCAGAATTTTCAAAATTAGTTCGAAGGGAAGATTCTACTGTAAAACCAGTATTAATCATCACAAGTGATGGTGGCCCCGACGAAAATCCTCGGTATGAAAAAGTACAGCTTGCCGCAATTGAGACTTTTAAAAAGTTTGATTTGGATGCCGTATTCCTAGCCACAAATGCCCCTGGTCGTTCGGCCTACAATGCAGTAGAGAGGCGAATGGCACCCCTTAGCCGCCAACTCTCAGGTTTAGTTTTGCCACATGATCACTTCGGAAATCACTTGGATTCGAGTGGTAAGACTGTTGATGTCGAGAAAGAGAAGAAAAACTTCGAAGCAGCTGCAAATGTGCTCTCTGAAGTATGGAATTCAACAGTAATTGATGACTACCCTGTAGTAGCAAAGTATCAGGCACCTGGAAGTGAACGTATAAGTTCAGAAGTTTGTCAGAGTTGGAAAAGAACACATATGAGATGTTCCACATATTTGTGTCAAATAGTAAAATGTGACGATCGATCGTGCTGTACACCAAAACGATCAAATATTGGTTCAATCTTAAAGAACCATTTCTTGCCAGTTCCTGTTCCAGTCAGTGAGGGATTGACCATTCAAAAGGGAGGAGCATATCTTCCTTTGTGTGCCGCGCAATTGATGCAGGATGCTGCCAAGCTGAAGCAGACATCTTCAAATGTTAGTGAAATTGCATATGATTTGTTCTTGCCATCAATAAACGACGAAATCTTGAAAAAACGCATTTGTGTGAAGTGTGATATATATCATTGCACCTTAAAGGCTTTAAAAGATCATTCAAAAGTATGCGGAAAAGCCATGATCATTGAGAAAATGAAACCAAAGCGTATTGCTGCTCGCAGGCGGACAGAACTTTTGGCTTGTTTTAGGGATGATGATGATCTACAGTGGATTGATAAAGATGAGTGTGATTGCAGTGCAGATTTGAAAAGTGATCTTCCAAACATTTCAGACGAGATACCTATAATAGAACTAATGGAACCAACATGGGAAGAATTGTGACATTATTTCATTATTCATCACTGTATTCCACTTAATTTTTGTTCATTTTTCCTTATCTTAATTATTGTAAATTCTTAAATTTCCTTTTTTAAATGTCAATTTATACGTGATAAAATAATTATAACAAATACATTTTTTAATTTATCACATATTAGTCGTAATATTAAAATTATTCTATTTTTAATACCTTTGTTAATTATACCTCGATTTTATAAAAACATTACTGATAATTATGGTATTGATATTGACTGTACACAAATTATTTTATAAATTAATGGGTGGGATATAGAATTAAAAACTTAATTTTTTTGTACCTGATAACGATATCATAGAGTGAGGGGGGGGGGTCGTGTAATGATAACGTTTGATATCGTAGGGGAGGGGGGGGGGTCAAAAATATGTGAAAAATTGATAACGTTATATGTGCACAGCCCCTTATTTAACTGAAGTTCAGTTACAAATTATCACATCTACCATCTTTTTTAACGTAGACTAGCTTTAAAAAAATAAATTAAGCTTGCAGCTGCTAACCTGCCTTTAAATTTTTGTTGCTTCAATAAACAACTTTTGGATAAAAGACAAAAAAAAAAAAAAAAACACTTAATTCTTAAAACTAAAATTTGCAAGTAAAATTAGAACGACTCATTTTTCTACTGTGTTTCTAAAGTAAGCATATCATTATCTCTCAGTCGGAGTTTGGCAGATTTTAATCTAGGACTTGCTCGGTATTATTTTATTAGTTTCCCGAGCTATATATGAAGTACATGAAATACACCGTCAGCTCAGTCCATTCCAGCCGAGGACTGCAGTTCCGTGCTTATTAGCACTCATCAGCCCGGCATAGGAGTAAATGAGCTGGAGGTGGAAAACCTCTTAAGGAAGCCAAGAGTGCCAAACAAACTGGTAGATAATACATACCGGTCAGTGCTAATTCTGTATTAGCTACCAGTTTGTTTGGGATGCTAATAAGCACGAAACTGCAGTCCTCGGCTGGAATTGACTGAGCTGACGGTGTATTTCATGTATTTCTGCCTTAGCCCTGGCTATAGGGTGGTAACTTACTGAATATGCATGAAGTGTAGACGATATTTGTACAAGCTGTAATTGCGAAAAAGCGCAAATAATCCCCCCCCCCCCAAAAAAAAAACAAAAAAAAAATCTACACTAAAACAGAAAATGCAAATAAAGCAAGAATGACTCATATGTATAATATGTTACTAAAATAAGAGCATCCTTATTCAATCCCTCCTTAGCCAATCGGAGCTTGACGAATTTCAAAATTCTGTCTGCTTGTGGTAACTTTTCAGTAACGGTACCATACAGTATTAACACGCACGCCGACTTGTCAGCCTAGCTGAAAGACAACAACTATGAGCTGAAACCTTGAAAACATGGAAGTAATCCCATCCCTGATTTATGTCATATGCAGCAGCGGATTTAAAGGGGGGAGGGGCAGGGGGGCCCGTGCCCAAAAGGATAAATTAATCTAAACTATCCCATTAATTTTTTTAAATTCATTTTTCTATGGCATAAATAAAACATTTAATAATTCATAAACACACAAACGAAGCATAAAAACTGTATGGGGAGGGGGGAAGAGGCACTTTTTACTATCTAGTGCTCCTCCCAAAAACTACCCTGGTCATATTCAAACTGAAACTGGCTGGTGCGTTTTTCGACACACCCCCTGCGCAACGACTTACGAAAAAATAAACGATTAAATTTAATATAGATAGCGATTATCAAGAGAAATGTAAAAAAGGAAATTATTTTTTAAAAAATTATTGAAAACTTAATTTTTAAGAAAATTCGACATTAATTATCGAAAAGGGAGAAAAGGATTTTCTAAGGTTTCAAAATAAGAATATATATGTATATATACTTTTTTTTTTTTTATAAATTTTAGCGAAATACATCGCGAAATTGAAATACTTTTTGTTCTGTCTTAGTTACTGTAGTTAGCACAAGGGAAGTTGAAGTTAAAATAGCATTTAAATGGTTGTTTCAAGTTTTCTAATCACTTCCAGTTTATATAACAACAGAAATGAAAAATAACGAACAGTCAGGAAACATTCCTCTTAAAATAACAAAGAATATCTGACATTTTTTAAATATTATTACAAAAAAGAAAAATAACGATTACAACTTTGAAAATAACCTTTCCTGGAAAACAATTTAGTGAGAAAGCTTTGTTTTAAAATTGAGGTTTGTTTTGATAACAATGCAGGCAATAAAGAACACGAAGTATTGTAGATGGAAAGCATTTAGTAACAACAGACGTGCCTCAAAAAATGGTAGAGATGCTTTTATTTTTATGCATTCATTTGCTTGATTTCAAGTTGATGCACGTTTCATCCAATTTTTATCAAAAATGCGTAAGTTGCAAAAGGACAGGAATGTCTTGTGTTTAAGAACAGTAGAACCTGTTAACTCGAACCCCCTGAATCCGAAGGCGCATTAATCAGAACGCCACAGAGATGAAATGCATGCATTGTATATAAAAATTAAGAAATAACACACAGTACATCGTACAGTACTGTACTGTAATGTGTAATGTATGTTTATTGATACCTTTTTTCCTGTTGTAATACTGTTTATATTCTGTATGTTTACTTTTTAGTTAATAAACAATATGTTTTGCCCAACAAAGCATTTCTCTCTCTTTTGTAACACTTATAATCCGTTTTAGCCATGTTCTAATTGTTGTTGGTGTACATTGTACAGAGTATGTGAAACGCAGAATAAGGTTTGTAATCCAAACGACTTAATATTTACCCCCCCCCCCCCCCCCACCCCGTCCCAATTAGTTCACTAACTGCACAAGTTCTACGAACGACTAGGGGAATGCGAAGAATTTCAATGATGTATTTTCTTTCCACTCAAGCTCAACGTTCTAACGGAAAATGTTTATCAGTATTGGATATGGACTCGATGGTTCTTATCTAGTAAACACAAAACATTCTCAGTTCTATTTGTTTTCTACCTGAGTTGTGTAAGCATCGGTTAAGAACAACAGAACAACCCCTCCCCCTTCACCCCCGTTTTAAAGATTCCTGATAGCATTTTTTTGGTATGTGAATTCTGGTATGTGAATCATGCTGAAAAAATCCTACGGAACCATGGATGAATGTTTCTTCCAAGAGCACTACCGAGTGAAAACTGGGAATCATGCAGACCCCGAAGTGGTTTTTTGAGGGGAAAAAGTAGGAAATAAGGAATCAAAAATTAAAAAAGTAGGAAAAGTAGGAAAAAAATCACTTTAAAAAGTGGGAAAAAATAGGAAGAGATCGGACTACACACACGTTAAGATGACTGACAATCATTAGGATGAAAAATAAACTGGTGGAAACAAAGATGTTAATTACAAAAATATGAAAATAAAATCTAAACAAAGAAACACCTTTCACCAATACAGTAATAAAATTTTTAAGTGTGAAAGAATAAAATGCAATATAGCAATCGCAAAAAAAAAAAAATAAAAAAAAAATAAATAAATAAATAAATAAAATAAAATAAAATAATAATAATAATAATAAAATTCCTATTTTGGTTCAATAAAACCATTTTTGTTAAAGATTTGTTTTGTCGAAAACGAAAACATTCCTTCGAGAGCATCCATTTATCATTTAAAAATACTATCACTTTCAGCTCCTGTTATCAAAAACTATGATACAAAAGCAAAGCAAATATTAAATTAGTTTTAGTTAAAAATAATCAGCAGCTGACATGTATTCTTGCATAAACAGAGGCAGATGTTTGAATTTGAAAAAAAAATTAATTTGAATTTTGACGCCTTGAATTCAAAATATACTTTTCGCAATCACGAGTGTGTTTGTGTGTGGGGGTATGTGTGTTTGTGTGTAGGGGGTATGTGTATGTGTGTAGGCATGTGTGTTTGTGTGTAGGGGTATGTGTATGTGTGTGTAGGCATGTGTGTTTGTGTCTGTGTGTGGGGGGTATGTGTATGTGTGTAGGCATATGTTTGTGTCTGTGTGCAGGTATGAATGTGTGGGTAGTATAGTTGTGTGTATGTGTATGTGTTTGTGTGTGTGTGTGTGTAGTTGTGTATGTATGCGCGTGTGTGTAGGACATGGATGCAACCTGGAGACGGCTTTCGCTATAGGAGCAGCATCGTGAGGAGCCGGTCGACGGTGATGGTGCGGAGGGTGGCGGTGGGAAAGTAAAATTATAGGACGCCAAAAACAGTCAAGTGAAGCAATCGTGATTGCTCAAAAAAAAAAAAAAAAAAAAAAAAAGGAAAACGACTGAAAATGCAGAACTAAAATAAAATGTGTTCTTAAATATGGGACATAAAATTTATAATAAAATAATTAAACTAAATAAATAACGAAATAAGTCAACTAAATAGTTTGTACTATGTTATGTATTTTTAGCATTCAACATACATTTTTGTTCCAGGCACGTCATTTATGGGGGTCAATTTCTCCCCTCCCTGGCTTTGGAAAATTAATGCTTGTGCGGTTTTTGTTTGTTTGCAGATAAAATTTTCATTCAGTATACATCCTTCGCTAGCCACCTCCGGGGGGGGGGGTCAAAGTGATGAGTCAGTTCTAATTTAAATCAAGCAATAAAAACGAATATTGTTTCAATGGTTTGATGATTTTTACCTCCTTCTTGTTCCAAATTTTTTGTCACGAAAATAAATGGAAACATCCATGCATGGTAAACATAACATTTTTATCAAAGACAAAGATCAGTTACTAACGTTTCTCTGTGCAAAAAAAGGGAAGGCATGTAGTTTATCTCAATCCTCACCATACAACAAAAATATTCATTCGGAAATTGTTCTCGAAATTGAGAGTTAGGGGGGAGCACCTGACATCAAATGCCTGCATATATCTCTTTCTCCCCCTCCCTTTGATCAGGTGCACTAAGTAAAATAACTTACAGTAGATACGCCGCATCGGTATAATTGCCGCACCCCGAAAAGAGTAAGAGTCTGCCAAAAAAATTTCAAATGCTCAGAAATGTCGCATTGCCATAAACACAGCACATAAAAATGATGTGCAACTCCTCGATATTGATGATATATCAAAGTAGAAAATACCCATTAAAAAGAAAAAAAATACATATTAGTTAGTAGCTCTATCCCCCAACTTTTAAAAATATGAAGAAATAAAAACAAAATATTGCATTTAAATTGATTTCCGAATTTTCTCCAAAAATCGGGAACGTTTTGCCCATCCAGGTTTTGCTACTTTTTTTTTTTGCAAATACACTCTTTGCAAGGAAAGAAAATGAAATTTTATAAATTTTATAATCATGTTTACGATTGAGAATGAACAATAATCATACTTATGCACGAAAAAAGTTTCCGCGATTATTTTTGAAGTAGTCAGTTTTTGCAAATTTGTTATCTGTCGCTTTTATGTTGTATAAAATATGTATAGTGTACAAGTTTTTCATTTTTTGCTTCCTTATGTTCCTTTCAAGGTTTTACATTGCCTTTTTGTTTAAATTGAGATCCATTTCACTTGTAATCATACAAAAAATTGGCGAATAGGAAATTCGGTTTTTCCCGCATTTTTTGAACAGTCGGCCGTTTACTTTACTTAAAGCTTCTAATTGATGGGTAAATAATACGTGATTGCATCAGAATGTGCCAGTATCTATTTTTTTTTAGTTTCGTTAATACAGTGGGACTGAAGTCAGGGCAATAAAAAAAAAAGTCGATCATAAACGGCCCAACGGCAAAAAAAGTCACTTACGAAAATTTCACTTTTAAACACACAAACGCCGCGGCGTTCCTTCCAGAAATTACTGTAGTCATTCAAGGAAAAGCTAAGGATCCGTTTGTTCCTTTTACTTTTCAAAATCAAAACATGCAGAAAATTATCGGTGCGGCATTGTAAAAATAAGAATCAATGCACAATTAGAAGTGCTATATTAAAGAAAGAAAAAGTAGGGAAAAAAAGGAAAAAGTAGGAAAATAAGGAGAGAGCTCTAAAAAGTAGGAAAAATAGGAACTCTTCGGGGTCTGATCATGTAATGCTGCCCATGGCAGCTGTAGGAGGTCCAAGAACATATGAGACAGAGAAAAGCAAAGGGATGTAAGTGGACGTTTTTCAAATTTTGAGAAAACGCGTTTAAAGATTAGCTCCTAGGTAGGCTTTCATTGACAAGTTTTTCTAAACCATGCTATATAACAGAACCTGCCAGGGCTATTAGTACTAGCTCTTTCTCCAAAACAGAGGAGAAGTTCACCTGCCATTTTTACGGGTTATCTCCAAATTTTTAATTTTGCACTTACATCCCTTTGCTTCTTACTGCCTCATACGAGGCAGCGACTAGCAAAGGGATGTAGTGCCAAATTCAAAATTTGGAGATAACCAGAACAAATGATAGGTGACCTTTCTTCTGTTTTGGGACAGAAATAGTACTAGTAGTCCTAGTCCTAGTAGGTGCTGCAGTACAGCATGATTTAGAAAAAATTTTCAATAAAAGTGACCTAGGACCAGAACTTAAACACATTTTACTCAAAACTTGAAGATGTCCACTTACATCCCTTTGCTTACTCAACTCCTTTGCTCAAATATTCATTCAACGCAAGTTTCCGTTTCCAAGACATTCTTCACATGCTTCAAAAATGCGATGTACTCCAACAGTCGATGAACACATTAACTTGAGATGAAGAACAAAACACAAAGGAGAGAAAGTAGAACCCAAAGTGAGAGTAAAAAAGGATGCCTTTGTCGCCATGTGAGTCACGCAATGGATTTCTCTCGCTCAGTGGATCCGAGAAAGTCAGGATGTCAATGGTATCGGTGGTCTTCACACCATACAGGCGTGAAGGTCACTACAAACAAAGAGGACCTTTCACAGACAAAGACGCCAAACTGCAAAGACAATTGCTATTTTGCACGCACGGTAGCTTCAGAACTTGGACAGAGCTCTGCTGTTACAATGTTTCTATGTGGGTTAACGGAATAATGTGATCTTTGTTGAATAACAACGACTGAAATACATGTGAGGCAACTCAATAGTGAGAATTCTCATAGTCTTCGATTTTTATGTAAAGGAATTAAGGAAACAAAAGTTTACTCCACTCAGTTTTTGTCAAAAAAGACTTAAGAAAAGTGAACTAAAGTCATATTTAAAAATAGAAAAGTCATATTAAAAGGTTGAAAAACGGATCGTACGAACTTCCTCAAGGTAACTGCATTTATCGCCTTTTGCGGGAGTCGACAATTAGTACCGGCACGTTGTAGATCGCTCTAAATTTACTAAAATCAGGTAGATTTCCAACCCACGATTTGTTGAGCAGAGTCGCTGATTAGCTTCATGTAGGCTGCCTGTAATATGCCGCCCCTTTAGCCTTAAAACAATGCTGGTACGCGTACCCCTTGGGGCGCGTGAAAATCTATAAGAAGGTACACAGTAAACTACCAAAAAGGAAACAATAGAATATTGATAATTTTAGAATTAAGTTCTGACAAAAGTTTGGGTAATAACGTTTGATCCAACGTTGAAACAAACGTACTGCACAGTCAGTACCTTGTTATTGAACTGCCTGATGACAAAAAAAGAATAGGAAACACTAGCAGACAATGCTGTGAAGTACATTCTGGGGTTTACGACAACTTGTGCGAAAAAGGGTTTTTAATCCATGGGCAGAGTTGGAGGAAGGAGGGGGGTGGGTGGGGTTAAGAGATCGTTTGAAAGCTCCCTCAAAGAAAAGAAAAATACAAAAAAATTTTCAGGGAGGAGCCACCAGATCTCCTGGAGTCACCAAAGACAGTCTAAAATTCTGGCTCAAAGACTTCAATTTCGAAAAATTTAAAAGGACTTTCCTCCCTCACTCAGCGTCAGAAAAGGTGGCCTACTATTACTTTAATGTCGAAATTTTAAATAAGAGCCCTCGACATCCTTGCATCATAAAAGATTACCTAGAACCAACTTCTATGAGGGTTTAGCCCCCCTTAGGCGCGAAAGTTTGACTCCGCCCATATTTTAACCTTAACTTAACTGGGAGCCAAACATTAATGAAAACTTGGTAAACAAATACGAATAAAACGTTCCCACTAATTATTTCCATAATACATTGCAAAAAAAACTTGTTTCTAATTTAAATTACCTTTTTGTAATTGAACTTTAACAATTAAATTTAAACTAATGTGAAAAAATTTAATAAAACTGATCTTTTTTTGGGGGGGAGGGGTACGTATAGTTAATTGTACACAGAAAGGTGCGCGTTAGAGAAGCGGATCTGTTTGAATGTCAAATACTAACTAAAGCTCGTTTGAATTTTTCAAACCACTTCTTTTGCGATTTCACTTCATACTTCCAGTACTTTATTAATGCATTTAATCTACTATGTGATGAAAATATTTTCCCACGCATAAATAATACTTAAACTTGAATATTATTTTATTTTCATTGTATGGAAGAAAATAAACATTAAATAAACTCTCTGAACGCGCGTAAACGTTTCGGTTACATAACATGAGGCGGGGAGATTCGTTAATAATAATTTCAAATAGTATATTAATAACAGCGGGATTTTTTGAAATTTTTTTATTATTATTTCATGAAAAAGATTCTTTTTTTTTTTTTTTTTTCAATAAGTTTGAAATTACTATTTGGCTTTTAATTTATGATTAAAGATATAAATCAGAAAATTACAAGCACATGAGAAATTTTTTCTTCGATCTAATTAAGTGTTTTAGATCTCATCTTTTTTTTTTTTTTTTTTGCATTGGAACTCTATTTACCACCCAAATAAATAGACTTGTGCTTCTGAAAAAACCTATTAAAGCATGGTTTGAAATGAAGTGCAAAATAATTGAGATTCTTGGAAGCCCTTGAAAAGAATAAGCAATTTCAGTTTGAATAAATAAAACATATTCACGAAATAAATCACTTTACAAAGTAAGGAGAGGGCGGTGTAGTTGTTATTAAAACAAAAATTAAAATGCATATTAAAAGACATACAATTTTCTACACACTTTGGGAGGCGGGGGGGGGGGGAGGTTGAATTTCTTCTGAATGCTAAACCTGTTCCAAACCCAAAAAAGAAATTCGTCAACATGCAGATGGAAAAGGCTTCGCTAGTTTATTAAAATAAACGTAGACGATATTAAAGTGATTCGTACTTCGCTCTCTTCTCTCTTTTAGAAAGCTCTAAACATACAAGCAAATAAAAAATGAAACCTGGGGCGAAATCTGATAGAAACACTTAATTGTAAAGATACTTATTTTTGCATTTATTTGCTTTTTTTAATCTGCTTTTCACCTTGGTAGTCATATTTCAAATGATATTGTAATTTGTTGTAAAAAAAAAGATTTGATCGTCGTAATACTCCTTTAAATTTAAACAAAAATCGGGTTTTTTTTTTTTTTTTTTTTTTTCAGAAGTGGATATGAAAGTGCCCTAGATATAAATGTATGTAGAGTGCTGTACTTGGGGCGGGGAGGGGGATTATGTAAAAATAATTCAGACGTAATATCAATTGGTTTCAAACACCTTTTCTTTTGGCGAGTCCCCCCAAACTCGTAGGTGAGTTCTTCCAACAATTTTCTTTTTCTAGTACAGCGTTGAGTATCTACGTAATGGTATGAGTGTATGTGTAACGGTATGGGTGTAATGTATTGTATATGTAATGGTATGGGTGTGGGTGTAGAGAGAGAGAGAGAAAGATGAAATTGACGGAGAAAGAAATGAACTTCAATCATGAAAATTACAGTATCACATTGCCTAACGTTATCTAATTATGGAGAACCTTTAAAATTAACCATTGTGTGCATATTACAATTTTCGAATCTAATTGAACAAATTTGATTGTCCTTTGTACAGAATTAGGTTTACACCCCCCCCCCCCCCCCCCCCCCCCCCCATTAAACTTTGAACTATATTCATATTCAACCAATTAAACGCACAACACATTATTCTATTTTCAATATTACTTCCATCACACTTCAGCTTAAAAAATTGCTTCCTTTCATCTTTTAAAATAATAATTATTACCTGTTGGGGTTAATCTCACACTGTTGTAGAATGCGACAGACTAAAGCTACGGTTTCAAAACTGTTGGATTTATTTTTGTTTTTCTGGAGCTTTTCCGATTGTTTAAGATGTATCACATGTTAGTGTCAGACAAATCTGTTTCCTCTCCACTCTCCACTTCTTATGAAGTGGGGAAGAAATTAAAAAGCACCCTGAGTTACACATATCTTCCAAAAAAAGTAATAGCACTTGAATACTGATACCATTTTCTTCAACGTAGTACTTTCTATTTCATCATGTTTGAATTCCACAGAATGGTATTTCTTCAGAAAGAACAAACTTAAAATATTTCCTTCTAAAAGCGCGTAAAATATTTTTTTAATCACATGAAATGGAAAACATGGCGATGTCATCCTACACAAAATACAGAATAACTCTTCGTGGATGACATGACGTTTTGTTGTTAATGTTAAAAATTTCCAGAGATTGCATCATGCGTAGGAGGCTCTAATACAGACAGATCACTGGCCTCAAAACTTGCCCTTGGAATAAAATTATTCTTTTCAGAATATATAGCAGATGTAGAACATCGGAATTATCTTAGTTAACATGCTGAGAAAACAACGATCAGGTGTGAGGATTGACATATATATGAATACTTTTTTTCAGTTTACTGAAGAAGTATTACAATTCGTATTAATGTGTATGTTCTGCAGCTTTTAAATGCTTTCTCAAAAAGGGTTTTGTTACTTTATTTTGCTGTAACCTAGTTTTCAAGACTGAATTGTATTAGCACGTTGTTATTTCTACGTATTTTTGACTCTTGCGTGCCTTTTTCAGTTATTAGTCATTCAGTCAAGGTTCTTGACTGAGTTTGTTTAATGCATTGTTAAGCCAAATGCATGTGCGTGCCAGGGAGGAGGGGATCCCCGATCATTTAAAATAACACTATATTCTGCTGAATCCAAAAAAAAAAAATCCCAATTTGAAATTCCGATCTTTTCGCTATGATAACTATATAAGGCATTCCATGCATGACGTCACAACCGTTATTTTGATTAGTTGGAAGGTAAAATTTGGTCAACAAAAAAGTTGGACACGTCTTCTAGTCTCAAGAATTATTGGTCATGGGAGAAAATGTTCGTTTTGAGAAAGTTGTGTCACAAAGGTGGTTGATGTACAACTGTAATAGTACAACAACCAGAAGTTAAAAAAAAAAAAAACATAATTGAAGAACAAATCGATAAATAAACTTGAAGAACAAAATTAGTAAAAATTCAAAATTTATTTCTCAGATTACACAAAACTAAATTTTACAGAAAATTAAGACAGATTATTTTAACCTTAGCCTTTATTGATTCAGCCTCGTGGAATAATTACAATGAGAACCTTCATTAAAGCTTTCTTTTAGAAGGCTATATACACTTAAATTTCAAAAGTATGGGTTAATTAGTAGTAAAAGGTTTAATCTAGTAGTAGTAAGGAATATAGTATATTTTTAGTAGTAAAGGTATATCATTGAAAATAGCAATAATGCAACCGAAATTGGTTGCGAAAAATAATTTTTGGACGAGAAAATAACGGGTAAAAAGCTACTTTGCATCAAAGGATTGAAGTGAAAAGGAGAAAAGCAAAAAAAAAAAAAAATCAAAACTTTAAAAAAGGGACACGATATTTCAGATAAATTGTGCAATCTTTACACAGTTGATCTACACAAAAAATGAAAAAAATATATATATAAATAAATTAATAATAATAATATTTACTAATAATAAAGCGAAAGTCTCTCTGTCTGGATCTCTCTTGTCCGGATCTCTGTCTGTCTGTCAGGATCTCTGTGACGCGCCTTAGCGCCTAGATCGTTAGGCCTATTTTCATGAAATTTGGCACAGAATTAGTTTGTAGCACGGGAGTGTGCACTTCGAAGCGATTTTTCGAAAATTCGATTTTGCTCTTTTTCTATTCCAATTTTAAGAAAATTTTCCCGAGCAAAATTATCATAAGATGGACGAGTAAATTACCAAGTTATCATAACGTGGAACAGTAACATGGGCAAGCCAATTGGCTAGAAATTCATCATACATTATTTGTAAATATTTAGGCGAACCAAAACACCTTTTAATTTTTCTACTACGGGCAAAGCCGTGCTGGTGCCACTAGTAAATAAATAAGAGAAAAGGAAAGGACTACAGTTGAAGATGCTTCTTTATTTTCAAATGCATTAATAATTTAAAATCTGCTTTAAAAAGTATTTTAACATACTTTAGTCTTCGAGAGAATTTGCTAAATACTAATCGAGTTTAAAATCTTTTGTGAAAGATATTGCTTTCGAAAAACTTCATTTTGAACGATAACGAAAATAATCCAATCATTTATTATTAAGCTTATTACAAAGTTCAACAAGTAGTTTAGTTGAAGTAACTTGTATTATTACAAATAAAAAAAATATTTTTTTCGTTCGTTGTTTACACTTTGTTTTATATAAAAGGGAGGTCAATAGTTTTTCTGCCAGCAAACGTTATCTTTATATTTTATTTCTCCGTAGAGATTTGTACATTTATCAATTACAGCTTACTTACCAGGGCTGCGGAGTCGGAAGGAAAATGGCCGACTCCAATTCCTGGATTTTCAAACGTCCGACTCCAACTCCTTTAAATTTTTATTTATGTATTTATTTTTTCACCCCCCCCCCCTCATGGGAAGGGGGGAAAACCCCTAAACAGACATTGAAATAGTAATTCCTTTTTATGAAATTTTTTCGTTGTATTTTATTGTAAACCTAAGATGATTACAACGTTAAAAATTCAATTTGAAAATCAAATTTTCTAATAGTTGATATTTTAATAGTGAGATTATTTAAAAATATCATTTTTAAAAAAAATGAAAAGGATTAATTTGCTCCCCTTTAATATTTTACTAATAGATTTTTGATCAAATCGTATGCGTTCAATTTTTGAAAGCTGTAAAGAGAGCTACTTGAGAAAAAAAAAACTTTTTTGCTAAGTCAAAAAATCTTTCTTGAGAGGGGGCGGATCACCCCGGGTGACATGCATCTGATGGGTGATACTCCAAGTTAATTTCAGAGTATGTGAAAAATATAATTACTTTAATTCTGAAAAATTGCCCCCAATGAATCTTACAATTATATTTCATCTATAAACTTTCAACGAAAATAGGGCACTATATAACGGAGAGAGACCGGGTACATGTACATCTAGAGCAAATTTTACACAAAATGCGACGGTATACATGTTTTGTACGAATAGCTTTTACACCTTTAATTCTTCTTTTATACCTTTAATTCTTCTTCGCTATATTTTTAATTTTAATTTTATTGGCTGCTTTAGAATTAACATTAATATGAAGATTTTAAGATTAACTGCATTTATTGAGTGTCGTAATCAAGAAATCATATACTTATTTTATTTATTACTTTTTACTGAGAATCAGGCTTACAGATATAGTCTTTAGATTTAAAAAACAGATATATTATATTGGATCTTTTCAATTCGTGCCAACACTTATTTGAATTTACCTAACACCTTCAGGAGAAGTCTTCCCCTCCCGCAAAACTCAAAAAAAAAAAAAAAAAAAAACTAGTTTGATTTCAAGAATTACCACTTTCCGGGTAAAATTTCAAAGAAAACTTCCAACAAGATCAACAAGGGTGGAAGTTACTGATCCTCTGTTAATTTTTATAGATGTCAGTTGGGACGGGTGGCTAATGGAATGTCACGACTTGGCTATACATCGAGTTAGGGTAGTTTTCTAACAATGTCACAAATAGTAGTTATGCTGAGAGCGAACACAATCGTATATTTTGCTTCTCAGCAGAGATTTTATAAATATTACTTCAGTCTAATTAGCATAAAAAAATGACAAACAGCGTTACAATGAATAGCAAAACACTCCATGTACTTTATGTTGCCGAATCTGTAGGTAACAACATCAAATCTGGACGGTTCTCGTATCTCGCAAACTAGCAATTTTCAGAAGAAAAAATAGTTTGGTTTTCGAAATTCTTTCACTGTCTGTCACGTAAAACCTCAAAAGAAGCTATCAACAAGAAGTCGTTCTCTGTTTATCCTCGCATCTCAGTTGGTGCGGGTAGGTAATGGAATGTCACGACTGGTAATGGTATTTTTCTAGCGAAGTCAACAATTTTAGTAAAAAAAGGATGCAGGGGAGGGGGGGAGGGGAAGAAACGAGATGGAAAGAAATACAAGGAATTCAGCAAATTAATGGAAATTTAATGTACATAAAAATGCACTTTTCAAAATCAGCAGAGTTTCATAAACTCTTGGAACTACTTCGAATGCGAATCCGCCACCAAGAGGGCCTGGTTAGTGTTTACTTTCCATTTCTCTATTTCAACTACGCAGGGTTCAACTATTTGGGAACGAAACATCAATCACGACTTCTAACACCCAAGACAAGTCCTTCCTTCCTTTCCCTCCAAAAAGGGGTGTCCCCTTGGTGATGTCTCTTTTTTTCCCCTGCCAAAGGAGATTATCCGTAGGGTGCTCACAGCTGTGACGCCAATAATGAGCTACCACAGGTGTTCAAGGACCCCCACCTTTCTTCAATGAGAAGGAAGAATTTAGAAAGGAAAAAAAAATCCGGAAAAGATATGTCTGGTGGAATGAGATGCAGGAGGAGGATTTTCAGAAGCGGGAGGATGTCAGTTAAACGCCTCCATGTGGTGTGAAACGAAACACACGTGTGGACCTTCTCCCCTCTCTTTTTTAGTTAAGATAATTATTTTACAGAGTTAAAAAAAATTTCAAGTCTGTGTAAAGAAAACAAACATTACTTGAGCAGCGCTAATAAGGATGCGAGTTTGGTATCTCTGTATCTATAAAGCTTTAAAAGAGAGAGGGAGAAAAAAAACTAATTAAATACTTAATGCGGAATGAACACGAAACAAATAACTGAATGTTAGTAATTATATGAACAGATTGTTCTAAGATGAAATTTTTACGAAATTCTTAAAAGGCTTACAAGGCAACAAAATATTTCTGTTATCGTGAGATTCTTCCGAAAGAGGAGAGCTTGATCCTACATAGCCTCTGATCAATAATGTTTTTGATTCGTGATATCCAAATACAATGGGTACGAACGGAGTTGTTTCTTATGACAGTTTGAAAGTAGAATTACATTTCGAAAATCCTTTTGTTGAAATTGACCAGAAATTGAATATCAAACATAAGAAAGTTATGTAAACAACATATACCACTTTTATTTAAATTTTTATTGCCTTCCTCAAATGTTTGCTATTTTTTTGTTTATTTATTTTACTTTATTCATTAATTTATTACATTTATTATTTTTCTTAATTAATTAATTTGTTTTTGATTCATAGCGAGACACTAAAGAATTTTTAGACAAAAAGCGAACAACAAGCAGACAAACACATATTTCTCCCGTCTCATATACTAAGTTTATTATTTTTTGAAATTTACTATTATTTTTTGATATTATCAATCAATCCTATTAGTATTGAATTTTTCATTTTCAACCACATTTTGCCTTTCCACAACCCCAGCCCCCCCCCCCCCCCCTCTGATTTTACTTAATTTTTTTAAAAAGTAGGTTTTAAACAACTATACGATAGTTGTTTATAGCAGATATAACTTTGGAGGAAACACTGAGAATAAAATTAAAGCGTTATACTACAACAAAGATTTCTCACAAAACTGATGGAATTGGCAAAAAACCATTGTAAACCCTTATTCAAGTCAAATAGAACAATATCTAATGTTTCATATTATCATTTTAATAATTTTATGAAATTATAATAATAAACATTTTTACAATACATTTTAATTTTTTAAAACAAATCAGAAAATAAAACAGGTAATTGATTACAAAAGAATCTCTGAATATGAGTCGATATCTTCATTGCAGAAAACATTTATGTAATGCAATGTATTTTTAGTATAAAATATCATATAAACTGCATCACATTCTCATTGATTAAGAAACAAAAATTAAAAAAAAAATCGAAAGGGCAACGAAAATAATTGTATCGGGTGCAACAACAACAAAAAAAAAAAGCGCTTTGTAAGAAAAATGCATGCAAAATATTAATTTAAAGTTTATCAACACTAGTTATTGCTTACCATTTTCAAAATTCGAAGTACAGACTCCCACAAATCTTCCATTTTTATCTTCACAAAATATTTCCACGACATAAATCACACAAATTGAATGAGCGAATTTTCAGTTGTTTCTTTTTCCCCCGAGTATGTGTAAACATATCCCTCTTCAACTTATCGAACACAATATCATATCAATGCACCAATGACAGTTCACGTGAATTGTCTAAATTTATTCCTCAATTTTAGTCATGAGAAAAAATCTTCGTTCTGATGACAGGAGACAGACGACTCTAGAATGAAATTGAATAAACGACTCCAAAAAATCGAATAGTAGATTCTTCTTCAGAAAAAAGTTTCTGGAAACTATTCACTCCTTTTGAATTCGCGGTGAACTGACCTTCCTGAGAAATGGGAGGAAGCGACATACTTCGACAAGCAAGCAGAGCAAGACAACTTCTGGGGATAATTCTTCCCTGCGCATTAATTGTTCCCCTCTTCCGGGGCAGGTATTCCCTCCCAACCCTTCACACATTTTTATTTTTTCGTTTTCCTTTGATTACTGTGGCACAGCGAAGGGATGGATATGGAAGTACTCGTGAACGTAAAGTGTTAAAATCTACTACACAGCAGAGCATTTCTCAAAATTATGATTTTTACTCTCACAATTCCACGAACTCCCCTCCCCCCTCAAAGCGTGACATCATTTGTGGACAGCCCCTTAGTACATCTCTGCTACTTAAGTGTGTTTACGAGTGAGTGCATATTTATCATAAGTCGAAACCCCTCCATGAAAACTATCGCTTATTATGCTTCCATATCGATGCTAGTGTGCTCTTTAACTATAGAATGGAAGTTAAAATAAATTTTTATGGATTTACAAGTTTGTATCACTTTGTTTCATGCAAATTAAAACAAAAATTGTTAATACGTTTAAGCGCTTAAACAATGAACAGTTCTTTTAATATGTGATACAGAGTTTAAAGCTTACATGTAAAAATAAAACACATCACTGGCATTCCAGTTTGACATTTGTTCAAACAGTCGCTAAAGAATAACTCTAAAAAATTACACATCAATTTTTTTCACTTATTTTTTATTTGCTTTGAGTTTCCGTCTTCATTTTTTGTTTAATTAAAGAATTTAATCAAAATAATGTTGCATAATTAAATTAGTTCTGAAGTTTCAACATTAAGTCTCACTTTTTAATTTCTCGGTGTTTTTTGAACAATCACATTGCTTATTAATTTCATTTGGCCTTTGAATGGCGTTCCTTTGATTTTATTTTCCCATTTTCCCCCCACCTCTCTCTGCAGCACCACCGTCGACCGGCCCCTTCCGATGCTGCTCCAATAGCGAGCTAAGTCTCCAGGTTGCGTCGATATCCCATACACACACCTATACACTCACACCTACTCACACACACGAATACATACACACACCATCACACATACACACACATATACATAATAACACATACACATGCGCACCCACACAATCATGCCTGCACACAGACACAAACACACACATACAAACACACTCACATACCCACCACGCCTATATATACACACACACACACACTCGTGATTGCGAAAAAACATAATTTGCATTCAAAATGTCAAAATTCAAATTAATTTTCTTTTCTTTTTTGGTCAATTACCTGCACGTAATTTATAATTTTGAAGAGATAAAAAAAAAAAAAAAAATAGCAAGCGCTAAATTTCAAAATTCGTTTTTGTAAAACATAATTATCAAAATTTAAAGAAACTGTACAGTAGAGAAAAAAAAAGAATACACAAAACATGATGAAATATCCCTAAAGCTTAGCCCACAAATCCCCAAAAGTTGAGAGGAAGCTCTCTCTCTCTCTTATCTTGAATAGAGATTACAGTAATTACCTATCAGAGTCATGTCACCGAATTCTTATCTTGCACCATACGAAAAGCTACTCTTTAATCTTGCAGACGACTTTAGGAATATTATCTTTTCGTAACCAACAAATATCAAAAAAGTGAGTGATATGCCAAGAATATTGACTTCCTAATACATGCATGAGTAAGAGGTCTCCCCGTTCCCACACTAGATCCTAATAATTCAGAAAACGGTCTCCTGTTTTTCCTAAAATAATTCTTTCTAAACAAAGATACTGAAACTGCAGTAAATCTCATCATGGCTAATTTTACACTTATAGGATTTGAAACTTTTTCAGGGAAGGGGGTGCCATTCTGCTTTGTTGTCTTCCCCTAAAGTGATAGGAATCTGTCAAGAACATTATGTTGCCCAAGTTCCATATCCTCTTTTTCATTTTTGTATTATTTAAAAACAAAAAATAAAAAAACAATTCAGAATTAAATTTGTAGCTTTAGCAGTTTAGTGGGGAAAATGATGCCTGATTAAACATAAAATAGAAATGAATGGGAAATGACAGCCTATTTTGAAATCGACAACATGAAAATGAAATAATAGCATTATGTCAGGAAATGTTAGCCCATTAGAAATCAATTATTACACAAGAATGACTTTAAGAAATATAGTTTTGCTCCAAAGAAGGAAAAAGCATTTGATGACAAATCTTTTTTTCTGTTGAAATTTTCAAGAAGGTCAAGTTTTTACGACCGAGGTTCCTTTGGTTATAGTTTCATTACTATTATTTTTTGTTTTACTCAGAAAATACATCTTGGCGTCAAAAATAATGTTATAATATTGTGTGATGAGTAAAACTAGAGGTGCCTCTTCGAGTTGAAATTCTTCTTCGTAGCAATTAACCCTCAACCAGTACCTCTCTACTGCAGGGGCGTAGCTAAGGGGGGGGGTTGGGGGACAACCCCCCCCCCGAAATGTTTGTCTCAAAAAAAAAGGAGAGAGAGAAAGAAAGAAAAGAAAGGAGAAAAAAAAGAGAAGAAAAAAAAAATCAAAACTACTTTTTCTGAAAAATAATGGTCAAAAATTCACTTCCCTCCCTCCCCTCCCCCAGTGCCATTGAAAATCAGCTCCATGAGTGACCCTCAAGCGTAAAGACTCCTCACTCTGCTGCGACATTTTTATGATAATGGAGTAAAATTCTACACTTCGCTTTAGAAATGAGATTGATTTGTTAAATCCACGTATATATAGCCTTTCTTTGTCATAGATTCTGCAAATTGTTAAATATGTTTAATTTTATGAGCGGCGCAGTGGGAATATTACATACAGTTGAATCTGTATATTTCGAATTTCACGGGAAGGAAAAAATCGAGATAAAGAGGTTTTAAGATACGGGGGCTTTAAGAAACTTTATAGAAATTTGGAATATGATGGTGAAAATTTGAAATCGGTACTAAAGAGAGTATGGGCTCTTGATCAAAATTACTCGGTATTAGTTTTCTTAGGTCTGTATTCTATTATTACATTATTAAGGGGAGTCAGAGTATGAATCCAGAGCTCATCAGCCGTGGAGGATTCATTAAATATGCTCAAAAGACCAAAATTTTTTAACTATGAACTAAAAGAGAATTTTTAAGCTCATGCAATATAGAGTAACATTGGGCAAATTGTACTGGACTGGAGCTTAAACATTCTCTTTTAGTTCATAGTTAAAAAATTTTGGTCTTTTGACCATATTTAATGAATCCTCCACGGCTGATGAGCTCTGGATTCATGCTTTATCTTTTCCTATTTAATAGCTATTTGCAATTTTCCTTTTTATCAACATTATTTTTATATAATTTGTTTAATATTTGGAATTTGGCTTGCTTATTTTATATTTACTTGGCTTTTTAGTTTTGCTGCGTTGTGCATCTATGGGCTTTTGGTGTGGTCTTTTCAATATTTTTCACTTTTATATATATATATATATATATATATATATATATATATATATATAAAATAAAAAAAGTAAACCCACCCCCCCCCCCCCCCCCCCCCCGAAACTCGGGTCTAGCTACGCCTCTGCTCTACTGCGATTTTGAACTTTATCATCCATTCTATAAGAAACTAAATATCATCGCAATCTATTTTGAACTAAAATTACCGATCGCCAACTCTTAAGAACGATGTTTCATTGACTTTTTTCTGCCAACAATCATATGATATTTTGGTGGGTCATTCCATGCGAAATGAGCAAAATTCGCAAAAAAGTGGTGGCCGCATGGTAACAGATTTTTATGAAATTTGGTATACAGGTTCCTTTTATGCCTATATAAAAATATCTAAAATATTTTTGCTTAAAATTTTTTATTTAAATAGTTACATGCGATTGAAAATTGGTCAAATTGAACAGCATTCTCATCAATGCTAAATGTTGCACTTTTGAAGGCTTGTATCTTGTTAACTATTTAATGAAAACATAAAAGTTATATGTTTTTGCAATCTATGGAGTAGGGTAATCAATCTGATATCAGTAAAATTTTCAAAGTTACTATAGTTAACTTTTAACCGAGTCTCAAAAACTGAAAATATTTCAATTTTCTCATAATTAAACATTTTATTTTTTAATCTCAATCTTTAAGGAATGCATTAGCTTTGATGAAATTAATACCCAATAATGTGCTAAGTATCATAAAAGAAATACCTTACTTTTGAAGTTGTATTTTAACTCATTTGTCTTCAAAATCAGTTTTAAACTTAGTGACATTTTGTAAAATGATGATTTTCCCCTTCATGTACACACAAAAATTCAAATGAGGGAAAATTCAGACAACTTTAAAATTTTTCAAGAATATAGAGCTGTGTTTCTACTATTTGCTTGAAGAAACTCGAAATTGGTTTTTGATTTCCAAACGTAAAATAAATTTCAGAAAAATAGCATTCTTTCTGTTTTATGGGTCAATCCATACAGGTTCGACGGATGGTTGCGCTCGACCATTTTTAATTTTTTTGAAATTCATATCCCTAAAAGCTGCATATGAAAGATGTTTAAAACCTCTTTTATTTTTTCTCTCAACTTTGATTTTTTGGAGGTCATCAAAAGTGATTTTCGTATTCAAAAATGGGACTTTTAGACCTTTGCATTTTGGCCAAAATCTATTTGAATTACATTTATGGCAGTTAATTTAACGCTTTGATGTTAAAGTGCATAAGTTGATAGTCTTACATGCTGAGTTACGTAGCTGTACATTAATAATTAAAATAATGGCAACAGGTTAGTTCAAGACCAAATGTAAAAATTTTACTCATTTCAAAGGGGGATAACTCGCGTAGGGGACGGAAACACAAAATTAAATACGGCAAAAACTAATCACTGGAACCATGCTAAAAAGAATATGTAACTGTTGCTGTGTGTTTGTGCGCCCTTTATAGATTACAGCCCCTCAAGAATCGGAAAAATGACAAAAATGACATTTTTAGACCCCTGTAAACCAAAAGGGGATGGAATTAAAAATAAAATTTCTTGGCCAATTGAATATTCCATTCAAGTACTATACATGTTATACATATTGTCTTTTGTATTTGGTTTGTAAAAAAGATACAGGTCTTTGAAATTGAGCAATTTTGAATATTCCATTCAAGTACTATACATGTTATATATATATTGTTTTTTGTATTTGCTTTGTAAAAAAGATACAGGTCTTTGAAATTGAGCAATTTTGCTAGTCAATTCACACCCTAAAACAGAAATTAAAAGTGTGAAAACTTCATTGCACCTTCTTAAATTACATGTATTGTGCCCTACATAATACGTTATACTGAAAAAACATATTGTAATTTTCAAAATAATTATTTTAATTTTATCACTTAGAAATATTTGAACATGAATGAGTAGTTTACACTGTATGAAACCTGTATGGATTGACCCTTATGTGAAATTACGAGAATTCAAAACACTAGATAAAAGACTCAATGATGCAAAAGCAAGTATATCTAACATTTATTTCGATTTTTAAAAAATGTACATTTTAGCAAATACTTCATAAACACGCTTTTGAGAAAATGAATGAAAAAAAACACGAAAGAAATTGTTAGTTTTGCTAAACCTTCAATAAAAAGAACTAACTAATGAAATTTTGCCTAAGTTCAAGTTACTCTAGTAACAAAAATACGCTGATACCAATGATTAAAATTTAATAGCATCTGAAAGACACTTCAATATATTACATAAAAAAACTTGAGTGAATTTAGAGCATTCCTCATCTTCAAAAAAACATCTGAAATAGAGGAAAAACTGAAATTTTCGATTTTTTAAAGTACGATTTCGTCATCAAGAAATTCATAAACAATAACTAAATTAGAGCAGATAGTTAGTTACAGATAGTTTTTCAATCTGAATCATTTTTACTCTTATATTTTCAATAAAAGAGCTAGAAGAGTGATTTGAAATCTGAAGTAAATTGGCAACATTTCAATATTTGTTAATATCTCAGATTCAAAAAAAGATCCGAATAAATTTTATTTTGCTTTTTCCCAATAGAGATTTGTTTATAGAATGCGGAAATATTTATTTTTTAAGTGTACGTTTATAACTTATGGAGTTATTGAGTCACAAACTGGCAGCAATGAACTCTGAAAATTTAGGCTTAGCGTAAGCATCAACTTCTAATGTCAATAACAAAGCAACAAACAGTTTTTAAACTTCCATACTTTGCATTCCCTCATAGATATGCATAGTTTACCTAAATAAAAATTTTCATTGAAATCTGTGACATGTCAGCCACAGCTGATTTGCTCATTTCGCATGGAATGACCCTGGTCTTTAGAAGCGGCGAAATGTTCTTACCACTGCACTTCCAGCAATTTCAAACTATGGTCTTATTATCTTTAGAGTGTTACGCTTTGTTTTGGTCTGGTAAAAGAAACTGAGTGCTTCTGAAAAAGAGTCAATACACAGGGTTGCCAACTGCTCCGCATCTAGAGGAGTTGCACCGCAAAAACAGCGAAACTCCGCAGCTCCGCTAGTGCTTAAAATGATCATCAAAGCTCAAAAACAATTTTAGACAAGTGGTTCTCGTTTTATAAATTGAATTTTATGTAAAATACCGAGCTGCTCCTCAAATTTTCAAAATGCTCCTCAAAATCACCACAGATGCTCCTCAAATTGTTTCTTCAAGGTTGAAAAACCCTGCAATACATCTTTTAAATTGCCGACTTCTTTACCTCAAAATCAATCCGACTCCATGACCCTTATTACTTGGCAGAACGGATGATTCGGGGGTGAAATAACCGATCCCGATTCCTCTGCTCTGATTCCGACAGCGCAGCCCTGAAAACAAATTCACTGCAGAAAATTCATCCACTGAAGAATTAATGCATTTGTTCAAAATATATCGGTAAACTATAACGGGTACAAAGTGGATGATGTGTCAGAAGTCCTATTTATTTATATAACGAGCTGATGTGTGCATCATATGACTTCCTTTTACGCCAATTTTAATGTCATTTTCCCATTATTGGCAATTTTAATGTGATTAATAGTTTACTCTCTAAATATCACCACCAGTGGCCAAGCTGAAACCAGATTTTTAAAAAAAGGTCAAATTTGTCGCCAAAGTAGCGACAAAACTTGGCGACCAAAAAACTGGAGATATATCGCCAAGTGCCCGCCAAATTATAACACCACTTGAGTATACATTGAAATTAATAATGATTTCCCCACAAAAAGGGGCGAAAGACCCCTTTAGAAGCACCCGAATGCAACCAAAAGAGGAGGTGCGCAACTAGACCCCACTAGGAGTCTACGTACCAAATTTCAACTTTCTAGGACATACCGTTCTTGAGTTATGCGACGTCAAAATGGATATTTCGAGTGTTTATACGTTCTCAGGCACTTATCCGCGTGTGGTCGAGTTGAAAAAAAAAAACTCAATAGTAATTCGGGGGTGAGCAGAATGGAAATTAAGGCCGAATTTTGAGTGAAAATTTTTTCACGAATACAATACTTCCTTTTTTTTTTTTTTTTTGTAAAAGGAAGTAAAAATTAATTGAAGATAGAGCGAAATGCATACAGTACACTCATACATATCCCCATGACAACACTCTGAGAGCAGAATATTTTGCAGAATATTTCATCCACTAAAACCACAAAAATAGTCTGCAAGATGAACCGACATTACATCAATCGTAAAATACATGCAAATAAAATGCTAAACTAGTACATACTAAGAGGGCAATTTATCCCAGAGCCTAGGAAATACAGTACAAGTCTTCATCCACTGGAATTCAAATTTTTTGTTTATTTAGTTTTTTCTTCCCAATTAAAATATCTGATGACTCCATTGAAATTAAGAAAACTTGATAATTAACAAATAATCAAAAACATGAAGTCAAAAGGAATTGTAACTAGGCAAAGCTCTATTTCTGCGTAAATATTTATTCAGAAAAAGCTGTTAATCGACGAATGAGAAATAGTTGCATTGATGAAACCCAAAAATTATATATATATGTAAAATTTTTTGGGGCTCATGGGGGGGGGGTTCTAACCCCCTATCCCCCCATGGCTACGCCACTGCAGTCAAGATATTTTACAACTCGATTTTTGGTCCCCAATTTATAGTTATGTATTTAGTCAGAACTGTCCCAAAAAACAGAAACACTACTGACAAGTTATACTAATGCTCTAACTGAAGTAATATTAAGCATTATGAAGTTTTTGGACTAGTGATAAGACAGCTTAAAGTGCATATCGTAGGCGTTCTGGCAAAAGTCATCAAGTTCATAGAAAAATTCACTGCCATAAAAGTTACATGATGTAAACCAATCATACAATTTAAAAGTTACACCAATAAACTTACTGTAAGAGTGAGGAAGAGGTCTGTAAAATGGTCTTAGCTGTTTTTCACAGCGATTTCGAGGAATAAATGGACAATGTTTCTACCTAGAGTAACTTAACTGTAAGGCTTACTGATTTTTGATTCGGTAGAACACCGATGATGTACAGTGAAACCCCGACTTTACACGTACCTCAAATGTACGTTTTCCCAGCATTTTACGCTTTTTCATCACGTCTCAGTTTTTTTTTTTTTTTTTTTTTTGTATAACAATAATGTTAATTTAATCTGAATTACAATTTTTTTTATTGAATCTTTCGCATTTTACGTTTTATCCTAAGGTACGTAGATTTCACTTAGAGTTCAACGACTAAAAAACAACCCACTACTACGGACTATTTTTAATCTTAACGCTAGAATTTGCAACTAAATGTGCTAAAATGATCTTAAAATGGCATGTATAATAATGTTCTTTTCATAACATATAGATATTCTCTCTTTTGAAAGAGTCATCTTTACTATCTTTAGTACAGTATAACCCCGATTTAACTAGTGGTGAAGGGACTGGGAAAAGTTATCGTTAAATCAAGGATATCGTTAAATCAAGGAGCATATAGACATTCAATGCAGTCAAATCCGGACCAGTGAAATGTATCATTCAATTGAGGAAATCGTTAAATCGAAGTTATAGTATATTTTTTCTATTTGATTTTTTCTTTCTATGTATTTCTCGTATTTTACGTCTTTCAAACCCCGTCCCTTGAGAAACGTCAAGTCCGGGTTTCACTGTATCTGCTAAAAAATACTTTTTAGCAAACTACATCTTGAAACATTCCAGTGCACATCAAGGGCGCCCATAAGCAAAATTGTAAGAGGGGGGGGGGGGGGGGGCGGGGGGCTCAGATATTTCCGCATGGTTTAGCAGGGTATTTTCTCCATGGAAACCGATTTCAGAACAGATTAGAGTCATTAAAGTTTGTCATTTTTAATAACTGATTCATTATAGGTTGGAGAATAAATGTTTTTACATTTTTTCAAAGAAAAAAGTACCAAAAGAAAGGAAGTTCTAATTTCAAAGGGGGCTTGAGTCCCCCCCTTGCCCTACTGTATGGGCGCCCTTGTGCACATGTTTTCTTCACCACCATGCGCGGTACGGAATCCTCACGTCTGCCCCGTGCCATTGCCTTTCGATGCAGATTTCCGAAGAAAGGAACCCGTTAATCTAATTGAAGATGCCGAACAGCGATGACTGCCAGTCGTTCTGGAGTCAACAACTCCGCTTTTCCCACGGCCCGAGGCTCCGGGCTCTTTCTGTCTTTAAAAATGACACTCATCAGGAGCAGGGAAAGGGTATCGACAAAGTGGCCTGTTTCGCAACTTTCCTTCGTGGTTCTTTAAACCGCGATACGGGTCAGAGCTAGACTAATATCTGGAAAGCCTGGAGGCTAACAGAAACTACTGCATAATGTTGTTATAACAGTTTTCTAAACTGCATAACAGTTTTCTAAATTAATAAATATTAGCCATAGCCCTAAGCTGGAATGTTTGATTGAAAATTTTGAAGCTACGAGCTTGTTCGGAAAGTAAACACCGAATTGAAAAAAAAACCGCATAAATATCTTTTTTTCAAAACAAAAGCTACGTTTGCAAGGAACGACATTTTAGGAAGTACTAATGGTACCCGCGCGGCTTTGCCCGTAGTAGAAAAAATAAAAGGTCATTTGATTCGCCTGTATATTTACAAATAATGGATGATGAATTTCTCGCCAATTTGCTATTTTAATTTGCTCGCTTATGGGTCGCATATGATAGCTTGCTCGTCCACGTTATGGCAATTTGCTAGTCCACGTTACGGTAATTTGTTCGTCCACGTTTCGATAATGTGCTCGATAAAATGTTCTTAAAATTGGAATGGAAAAGGAACAAAAGAGGAATTTTCGAAAAATCGCTTCGAGGTGCACCCCCCCCCCCCCCCATGCTACAAACTAATTCTGTGCCAAATTTCCTGAAAATCGGCCGAACGGTCTAGGCGCTAGGCGCGTCACAGAGATCCAGACAGAGATATCCCGATATCCAGAGAGAGAGACTTTCAGCTTTTTTATTAGTAAAGAAAGATAAAGAACATAACTCACTGCCAAAAGTAAAGTACGGAAAGTAAAATGTTAATTTCCGGAAGCCAATCTGAATTCGCAAGATAGGGGCTTCGAAAAGGACCTGTTTCCCACACTTATTTTAAGTTTGATAGACAAAGAGGTCTCCATGTCTCATATTTTACAGGCCAATTTTTACCACTTCATGCTGCGGGAACCCTTAAAGTTTCTAGGCATTTACATTTAAAAATAAGTTTTGTCTCACTTTTTTCATACCGGCTCCCTTTTCCGCCCGGCCCTTGTTGCTGTTGTACCCCTTAGCCACCCCAATTATTTTATGTCTTGTCAGGTGAAATGCGTTAAAATGCCATTACCATCCAGCGCAAAAGTTATAAACAAGTGGAATGTTAAGATAGACTGAGAATAAAATGATATTATTTCTTCATGCTTTATTTTTAATAGTGCATTATTTCTAATATATTAGATACTTGATTTTTTGGAAGTTCGTTTTTTTAAACTATGGATGCTTTAACCCATAAGGGCATAAGTTTAATCGAAACACATTTAAGAAATTAGTTGAGATTTTTTTTAAAAGTTCCATATTTTAAAATTTTTAGTATATTTGTTTTGATTTTAGATTTATTGTTTCATTTAATGAAACATTAAGTAATCAATTGATTCATTAACCAAAACCAAGGAAAACTAAAGAAAAAAAGCACCCATAAAAATTTGTCAAATTTATGAGTTGAATCCTCAGTTTCAAAATCTCTAAAATAAATGAAATTATTTCGTTAACTTTTGCTGCTTAGCAAAAATCTTGCTCTTCTTAATAATGCTAAAATGCACCCCCAGTCAAGTGTTGCAAACTGATTAGTTTGGGGTGCAAAATAACACCTTTCTAGAGAATTGCTCATATATAAATAATTAGATTTTGAAAAACTCAAGCAAATTTTCAACTTTAAAGAATTTATCTTAGTTATTATTGTGACGCTTAGATTTAAATTCGTTATTTTTAACACTATAACCACTATCCACTATTTTCTGGATAATTTATAAACTACTCGTAATATACAAAATAAAGATGACTACGGACAAAATTCCTTCTGCAACAGAAATATTTCTCCTCGACTGCAACCCCTAAACATTCCATTCTTGCGTTTCTTCTGGACAAGTCACACGGGCAAAATGAATCAACGAGAAGGAATAGCCCAACAATAGGCACTCTGGACAACCAATGTAATTTCGACATTTTTACGACACAGGATTTGACATTACAGCATGGATGAACAGAACAGTGAAATACCTGACATTCTTGGTGGGAAGCGTGACCGTTCCAGAATGTTATTCATTTGACAGTTATCTTATATACACTAGCGAAAAAATCGACTAGGCTCGAAATCAAATTTCATAAATCGTTTATTTCCAAACACTCCTGAGTGTTTACTTGAAGCTATGTGAAAAGGATTTTAAAAAAGTTGTGACTGAGTCTCTTCAAACTTTTTTCTCAAAATTTGTGCTACGTTTTAATGCAGGCAGAGTCTATCGCTTTTTAAAAACTTGTACAATACGAATAGAAACAACTAGAGTAAACAAACTAAGACATTTAAAAATAGATAGATTTTTCCTTTCAACTCTATTTGCTTACAAATAAAGTAGAAGAAAAAAAATAAAACGAATACAAAATGATAAAATAAACAAGAATGGCTTAACCTGCTAAGAAATAATTGAAAGAAGTCAAAAGATGAAATAATTTAATCAATACTTAAGAATAAAGTGCTTTAAACAAAACTCATGAGTGGAAAAATATCTCAATCGCAAAAAATTTTGAAGCAATTATATCAGTCAAACAAGGTTTATTTTGTTAGGTTAGTTTTCCTTCTGTGTCTTGAATAATTTTTCATTCAGAGTTGAACAGTTCAACAAAACTTAACATTAGGGCACACTTAATCAGACAGTTTTTGATGTTAGCACCGCCTACACGCCATTAACTAATATTGTACCAATGGAGAAAAAAAAAAAAAACTTCATGAGATGAAGACCAAAATTAAGATTATGTATAAATCCTAAATAATAGTTTTTTTATCAGAAAAAAAATCTTCGTCAGTGCAAGGTTTTACAAACACCCTGTAGTTTTAAAATATTCATTTCTAAAAAAATATCTTTGGTAGATATCGTTCAAAAATTTCAATAAATAACATAATACTAGTTATCTTACCCAGGAGAAAAAAGCATGGCAGACATAATGATCAGGCAACATAATGATCAGGAAAAAATATTCTTACTTACCTAAAAAAGAGAGAAATGGAAATCAGATATTTTATTTTTTGACACAAAAGTAATAAGTGACAAAATTTAAAAAATAATAAAATAAAGTAAAACACACGCATGTTAATCTTTCAAGAAAAAGATTTAAAATTAAAAAATAATAGTAAACTAATTAAAAAATCCTTTCATCATTTTCATTTCGATGGATTCAAACAGCATTTTCTTACGAGGAGTCCCCGTAATTTTCGTGTGTGCTGTAAAACATTGTTAAGAGATCCGCAAGAAATCGAGAAACTTCCTTGTACAGATCTCAAAAAAAATAAATAAATAAATAAAAATAAATAAATAAAAAAATACTGGTAACTCTTTATTTAGGAGTAAACGAAAAACTAAGCTATTTTTAATTGAAAAAATAACTTTTAAATGTTGCTCTGAATTACGGGGAAAACATTTTTCTGATGTCTTTAAAACAGTTTGAGTGTAGGGTACACTGTAAAAACGATTCAGAAACGTTCCTGGGAAATAATGGGCAGCTGATGTGCCCAATTTCTGAAAGTAACATATCTTGTATAAACCAGGAACGTTTTCCGCTAAAACTCTGTAATCGCCCATACATTGGAAACCTCCTGAAAAATTCAGAAATCTTCCCGTTTAAAAACAGTTATGTCTCTGGAAAATTAGAGCAAGCATAAAAAGGTATAATATAATAACTTGCCACCTTACTGGTTTATCACGGCAGTTCCAAAAGCAAAATTGTAAACACGGCCAAAGTTAAGACAGAATCGCAAGTAAGCAGTAAGAAGCATACTCGCCTGCAATTCTTGCAAAGCTACGTAATCCATGGACTTATTTGCTCCCTTTGGGAGCTTAATCAGTCTGCGGGCCGTAATCGAAATAAAGTTGATACTATTTATAAATATGCTCAGTTAATCTTTAAACTGAAAGCTAAAAATATTTTTCACTACAGTGTCTGCGCTAGTGCAACTTGTAGCAATTCAGGAATCTTTTTGACAATGATACTTGATTTTTTCCAGATAGTGGATAAAAACCATTGAAATCCCGACACTTAACACGGAAGTACTCAGTAACGTTTTAGAATTTTTTTACAGTGTTGACTGACCAGTGAATAAACACTTAAGCGCATTTTCATTTTCAAAAATTCATAGCATCATTAAAAATTGTAGTTTCTGCCACATGACAGTAAAAACGCATTGAATAATGTATGTAGTTATTTTTAAAAACTGAGAATTTTTACGGTTCCGCATCTAGGCTTTTTGGGGAGTTGAAGTGAAAAAAAGTGCCCTGATCCAATGAATGAACACCCCAACAGTCGTTTTCTTTCTGGAAATGGGTAGAAGGGAGTTACTTATGACAATTCATCGGAACAAAAAGCTTTAAAACCTTATTTTTTCACAAAAAATACGAGGTGTTCATTCATTGGTTGGTCTATCCTATATGCCCCCCCCCTTAAGGCTAAGAAGGGAAATATGTGATCAGGAAGTTCAGGGACACAAAAAGGGATATTATGTGGAGCAGCCTTGGGGGGGGGGGGGGTCATGGCGCAGACCGCAGACTGCACCATTGAAATTTTTAGGGGGGTTTGAGGGGTATTTTTCACTTTTGGGGGAAGGGCTCTTGCTTTTTGGAGGATGTCTTCGCGATATCGAGGGGGTGCGCCCTTGTCCTAAGGGGGCTTGGCACCCCTGATGTGGAGAGGCAGTGACACAGCGAGAAATTTTTCATGGGGGAGGGGGTTCTTTCGACCTTCAACCAAGCAGATAGACATAAAGCGATAGTTTGACATAAACGGATAACTCTAAATCGATTAGAGAGAATAGACATGGGTAAATGTAAATAGATTGATAAGTGATAAATAAATAGATATGTAGGGTATAGGTAGAGCGACACATGTGGAAATTGTATTTTTTCCTCTCTCTCTCTCTCTCTTTTTTAAAGCATTTTTTTGTTTGGCGATGTACTGTTATAAATATCCTTGCAAATCTCGCTACTACATTTACTACTCGTTACTAAAATTATCACAGTACACTAAAAATTTTAATGGAAGGGTTTATACTTTCCTATCCCGCCATTACTACGGCTCCCCCTCGCCCCTTAATGTGTATTATTGGTGGAGGGAGAAAACATTTTTAATTTAAAAAGAAAAATATTTGGGGGAACTCATCTTTGGGTTTCGGGGGACTAACCAAAGGAAGGGGTGGTCTGAAACCAGTTCACCCCCAAGTTTACATTGCATTTGCGTTACTTTTACGATTTTATAAACCTAATATTTCGTCCCCCCCCCCCATACAGCACTGAGTACGAAGCTGAAATGTGATGGTCGAATTCCAGGCACTGACTCGCGTATCCCTCAAGAGACGAGGCAAACAAGCGTGCGAGCAATAAGACAGTTGCAAACCGGTCATGGTTTTTCAGAATGAGAGCTTTTAGCCACGACGGTCACATCAAGGTCTCGATTGAATAAGAATACGCCTGCCGGCTAAAAATAATAATAAAAAGAGCATGACTGGAGTGGAGAACCCCCTGATTTTTTATGTAATCATTCGCAAAAAAAAAAAAAAAAAAAAGCAGATGTCCAGCGTTTGGAACTTAGGATGAGAGGACATTTTAATGGAACAGCTCTTGTCACTTCTGAAGGCCTTTTTTTTTTCTTTTATCTCGAGCTACGAGTGTCCACGTTAACTGATGAGATTTACGTAAACTGAGTTAACTTATTGTTTTTATTAAGTCTTTTTTTTTAACCTCTCTATATTAAAAAAAAGTAAGGTTTAAAGATTGTAAAAAGAAATCTGTGGTGGACCTGCGTCCAGGAATCCCCTTAGTACCTATAGCCTTGATTTGTTTTACAAACTTACATCCAACACCGGTGGTTTGTACTTGGGATTTTGTTTTTTAAATTTCGAATTAGTTTTTTTTTTTTTTTTTTGTAATTCCTTCAGCTATGAAATTTAATACAAGTTAGTTTGGACCCTGGAGGAGGGGTGTTATTTGAAGTGTTACTTTAAAAACAATTTTGTTACACGCATTTGTATTAAGTTCTTTTTGTCTTCGGGTTGAAGTAAGATTTTAATATTTTTCTATGTTTAATGAGTGTTTCACTAAAACTCTATTTTCTACGGGAAGGGGAGCGTAATTTTTATTTCATTCTAATTCGAACGCGTATAGTAACTGATTCTTCTTAACAGGTACTTGAAGTCTTTGTGAACCATACAAGATTGTGAAGCAATCTGCGGGGGTTGGTACGAGGGGAGGGGGGAATGGCAGCGAACAGAGGGCGGAGCCCCCTAGTATATTAAATATTTCTATTTATTTTCTCATGTTATTCAATTCGGAAGGCATTAATTATTGTTGAATGTTTGCAATTTAAATCTCCGTGTTCAATCTCTCAACTCGGAAATGAAAAAATGTTTCGAATATGTTGCTATCAATTTGTCTGACGTTTCAATATTTGGTACTTCAAATATACATCACAGTTTATTCATTTGTTTCACATAATTTGAAAATAGCGTGGGTAACTTAATGGATAGGCCGAAATTGATCGGAGTTTTGAGCACGGCAACGTTAAATACCCACAGAATACGCGTGAAGAACAAGTCGCCTAATTCATGGTCCGTCCAAAAGTCCTGTACTCGGTCACTTACAGTTACCATGGGTGCACATTTCCTGAGTCCGTTTCCACTCTTTCAAAACCATGCCTAAATATTTTGTAGATGAAGACAAATGGCGCAGCCTTTAATCGATTGAGGCAAGCCTTACTCGCTTACAATTGTCGATTCTTTCTGCCTTAATTCCTATTTGTTTTGCGAAAAGGTTATATGGATATCCTAAGAGACGTATGACAGTAACAACATGATTCGAAGAGGAGAAGGGGGATACATCATTTGACAACATTTCAAAATAAACCTACAAACATAAGTCCTTTCATTCCAGGGGTGTTTCTAATCCGAAAATTTTGAAAATTTTGGATTGCAGTTTCCGAAAACTTTAGGCTGACAACACTATCTAAAATTAAAAAAATATTTTAAAAAAATTAATCTATATTTTTCAATTTTTTCAATGATTTTTTTACGCATATTTGAAGAACATTTACAAAGGAGCGGGGGGGGGGAGAGGGGGGTTCAAGCTTTCTCATATCTTCCGAAAGTTTCAGTCTTCAGAAAATTTTACTTGAATCCACTATCACCTCTGTTTGATTCGCAGAACAAAATCGCAATTTGTTTCACTGGAAGCAACCCATTTTTTTCTTATTTTGTGTGAAAAGTTTTATGAATGTTTGACAACAAAAAATACGGCAAAAGGGAAAGAAAAACGACTTGGCTTAGCAATTATAACTTAATTTCTGTCTATAAACGCTACGCACACATCTAAAAATCACTCCATTTGATCTAGAACATGGAAAATATTACTTTTTACCTTGAGCAAATTGTCGAAAAACGTCAATAAACACAAGCCGACCTCAATGTTGCTATTCAACATTTCCTTGTTTATTCCAATGTCAAGCTGACACTTAATAATGCAACGGACGTTCCAGTTTAAGACAGAATGCGTTGACACAGTATCTTTTGTCTGTACTGGCGACAAAATTGACCAAAAAAAAAACAACCAAAAACATGTTTTTATTAGTAACTTAAAAGAAGCAATCTGCAAAATATGGAATGAACAAACGAAGAACAACATTAATCTTCTCTTGACAAACGCAAATACGAACATTTCTAGTATGGTTTCTAATTTTAATTTGAATTCAGAGTTATTTAACTTAAGATTCTAAAATCAATAAGCATGCGGCTTAGGGTGTCCCCCCCCCCCCAAAAAAAAAAGCAAAGAAAGTCGATTTTTTACGTCGCAAACCCTCTTATTTTTTCCTTAAAGGTCAAAATAATTGTAAAAAAGGGTTTCCTATACTTTGAACAACTATAATTGCCGATGGAATTTTGAAATTTCATGTCGATAAAACGTTGCCCCTATGGCCCCACATGAACCACAAAAATATTTATCCAAATTAAAAAATATTTAGGTGTCCAGCAAGAGGCCTAAATTTGAAATTTTCTTCAAAACATTGATGTGCTCTGTGAGGAACTATTACACAGTAATTGAACAATGGCAAATTGAATGAACTTCTGAAAAATACACAAAAAAAATTTGAACTAATTTCTGTAAAGAAAGCTGACTTTAACTCATTTTAAAAAGTCACTGATTTTCGACTGAGAGAGCTTGCTAATTCTTATGAGCTTGTTAAAACTTCATGCGAGTGGGTTCAGATTTTCGACGCTCTTCTCTCTTCTGTGATATATATACATGTGTTTAAATTAGATTTCCCATGCGTACTCACAAATGCTGCATACAGTGGAACGTTTAAAATCCGAACGTACATTTCAAAGCTCTCTAAGCCTCAAATTTATTTATTTATTTATTTATTTATTTATTTATTTTTTTTATTTTTTTTTTTTTTTTGAATGAGTTTAAGTCAATTTTTTCATACAGAAGTTAATTCAACTTTCTTTGTGTGAAGTCGGTGTATTTTCCAGAAATTGATTTAATTTCCATTCTTCAATTACAGTACAATAGTCCCTCACGGAGTATTTAGAGTACTGTAAATATTTTTCATTTTTCTTTTGTACTCAGAAAACAGTGAAAATTAATTGTTGTTAAAAATATAATTACATGTTGTAGCGTTATTTACAGTTGTATGTTGTACTCATGGATAGTGTTTCACGACTTTTATTGATTAAACCGCATACTCTTGTTCTCCTAAACGATAATGAATCCGAACAATTGGCAAATCCGAGCTACCTATTGTCCCAATCCCAATTAGTTCAAATTTTTGACGTTCTACTATCTCGGAGTTATCATGTAAATAACTAAATAATTTAGTATTTATAATTACATAAAATAATTTAGTAAGGCGAAGTGAACAACTAACAAATAAACAACAAGAGATGAAGGGCTTTGGTGGAAAACGAAACAATTCTCAGTCTAAGAAGACTGCAGTGGCTCTCTTCAGACGTCTCACAATGGACATGACTGCTTACAAGACCATCTCTACAGAGTCAGAGTGGATTCCTCAGAATGTTTTATGTGTGATTCCAAACACTCAATGACTTTTGAAAATTTAGAAATCTGTAATCTCTTAATACAACTGGAAAATTCTGCTTCAGTAGTTAATGGTTTGACGAGTACGCCCCCTTTCCCTGGTGTTTGGAAATCTTATCTTTACAAAATGTTTCGTCCATGACGCTTTTCCTCAGTCTAGGCGTCCTTGCTGTTCTAGTAACGTAATAGTTTCCGGTTCCTTGTCTATTTACTTTGCTTCCTTTCATTTTTCGTTCATTTGTCGTTTGGTTTGCATTGGTGAACCATTTCTTCTTTTTATGCAGTGATGAAGGGGCTTGCATTTGATAGCCCCGAAACAGCTGTTTGCTGAGTTTTTAACTCTCTTTCAAATGCTTTTATTTGCACTTTATACACGCTGTGTCATTTTACTTATTCCACAGTACTAAGTTTTCGACTGTTTTTTTACAATTTTTACAATTTGTATTGTATTATCTCAATATGAGGACACTGCCGAAAAATATAGGAGAGCCCGTGAACTAACGGCTTAAGCGCCAATGTTCGGCATTTGTAAATTGAAAACTGACTTGGAGTATAAACCTCGGGAGCGAGAGAGAGAAACGTGTTTTCTCTCCGAGGCATAAGAGCGAAAATCGGGCTCATCTCGGAACGAGAGTAGGAAGTGGGACGAACGCCGCTCGAGGCTCCGACGGATCGGATCGGGCCACATTCCCAGGCACGATGGCCTGGCTCAAGGGGACCATTTCGGGCTCATGACGTTTTGTTTTCGTTTCCCCGCATAATTGAAGGATGGAGAACTGATTATTAACCAAAATGATTGCCGGTCCAGTCTGTTCGAGTCACTCAATGTATGGAAAGAAGTAATTCCGAATTTTTATTTTGAAAAAAAATCATTTGCGTTTTTCTCTAAATTTCTTGAGTTAACTCCATTCGCAATAAGCGAGAGAGGTCACGTCGGAGTGCGAATTAAACAAGAACCTTATATCGGAGCAGAGTTGCGGAGTCTGAGTCGGACTGAATTTGGGGCAAAGGAATCGGAGGCTTCAAAACTCTCGGAGTTGGTCACTTTTCTTCCGATTCAGGACGGAAAACTGACTCGGTGGTAGTGTATTTCAGGAGGGCAGGGGAAAGTCTCCCTCCCAAAGGGATAAACTTACTTTACCTAACCTATTAAATAATTTTTAATTCTTTTCTCCATAATACAAATGATTTTTTTAAACCATAATAATATATCTTTTCTAATAATAAAGCTAAAAGTATGTGTGTCTGGATGTCTGGATCTCTGTTACGCGCATAGCGCCTCGACCATTCAGCCGATTTTCATGAAATTTCGCACAAAATTAGTTCGTAGCATAGCCAAGAACATCTCGAAGCGATTTTTCGAAAATTCGATTTTGTTTTTTTCTATTCCAATTTTAAAAACATTTTACCTAGCAAATTATCATAACGTGGAACCTTAACATGGGCAAGTCATTTTACATAGCAATACTCTCAAACATTTTTTTTTAGACATATAGCACATACCCTCAAGCTTCAAAAATTTTCATATTATAACACATTATGCATATGATCGCATACACACATTGTGCATAACTGATTACTGTGAGTATACCTTCAGAAAAATTGATGAGAATATCACTGCGGAACACCAATCAAGTACCTGAAAAAAAGGGGTCGAACAAATTTTTATATATCCATACGTAGATTCCAACAACAATCTTCCCAATCACGACAACTCACGCGCTAATTAAAAAAACATTTTGAAGTGAATTGGCTGCATTAATACCGCGATCCAGTTCCTAAAGGTCCTGCAGGCCTCATTCGTTGCTTGCAAACGATGAATATTGACAGCATTTTCCCACTCCCGCCAGAGGGCATCTCTTTCGATTTCCTCCATAACATTCCTTCGTGCGGTAAACAAACAAGTTTTGTTGTCTGATTCAGGCCGTGAAGGCACGCTCCAATCTCATTAAACATTTAAATAAACCATTGCTGGAAAGATTTTCCTGATTAATGATGTTGATTTCGATAAAACGTTAATGAGAAAAAAAAACGGCAAAGGCAGCTATTTTTCTTTTTTTTATTCCTTTTTTATCGAATGTAACGTAATGAACCTTTTTTTTTTTTTTTTGGAAAATAGTACTGTAAAGCTTTAAGAGGGGAAACCAGTTTAGACGGGTCAAAAAATGCAATTTTTTTTTAATGTCATAAAATGTTAGTAAATCTATTCAAGAATATGTTGCCAAAATTTCAATTCAAAATTCCGTTTAGTTCCAATGCCATGAGCACTTAAAAAACTGAAGATTCGAAAATGTTCACAGCAGTTTTTTTCATTTGCGTTTTTCTCGAAACGATTTTTTCAACTGAAATGCATTCTAGTACAAAACGTTATAAGCCAGTCGTTCTGAAATTTTGTGTGACTATTCTTTATTCAATTACACTCTATATGAACCTAATTCTAGGATGATATCATTATTAAAAAAAAAAGCATGCAAAAGAGATGAACAAAAATGGTAGAAACACGTTAATTTTGTGATCAAACGCCTCAAAAGCATGAAATATTATTTTTTTTAAACCAGAATTAGGTTCATATTCTAAGGGAATATGTTGTTCCAGATTTTTAAAAAATTGTAATGATTACAGATAAAAATTGTGACTTCAGGAATGCACACCAGCAACAAGCTCTGATGGCGACAATCCATGGACATCAGCTTCTAACTATTCTATTTGTGGCAGAAGTAACTTGAAAAAATTAAAAAGTGTACTTCAAAATATGAATAAAATATCCTTCAAGTTTGAACAAATTTTAATTATTCTTTCCCTGTTGAAAAAAATCACAAATAACAGTAAAATTTCCGCCTCCTAAACTGGTTCCCCCTTAATCTTTTTAATGATAATAATAATAATATTAATAAAAACTTTACAGGGCTAAATGGGAGGTCGGTTGAATGTCCACTATGTATCCCGTATTGATGAATCAATCTAGACAAAAAAAAATCACACACACACACACACACACACACAACACGACACGATACGGAGTCTGTGCGCCACGTCCAGAAGAATTTGTTGCATTTACCGTAACGAAATCTGGTGCATAAGTTGTTGGTGAATAACAATAAGTTGGGCGGGTCATTGCACTTTGAATTCTAAAATTTCTCCGTATTAAAATTTCACCGTACTCTTTCACGATGGACTATCTGAAGTTTCTGTCTGTCACATAACTTCTAATGATTATTTATAAAATAATAATAAAAAAGAGATTGCATAACTCAGAAAGAATAAGTGTCTGTTTCTTTACCGGTGTTTGTTTTGCACTTCCAACGTAGCCAAATGCTCAGATCTTTTTTAAAAAGATCTTTTTTTTTCTTTTTTGAGGTAGGTATTTTAAATCCTCCTCTCCATCTGCGTTTGTTATTCGATTAAATTTCTTTAAACCTTCAGTTAAAGCAATTTTGTTTACGCATTCTTGTTTCATTTATTTGTAACGAGAGTTTTCGTAGAATCATCAGGAAATCGACTATCGCACTGATGTTTGACGTGTGACTAAGGGTTCACACACACACACAAAAAAAAATATTTCTGTATTCTTTCAAACATTTTTTTCTGCAGTATTCCTAGCTTTATTACAATAGCGCTTCGAAAAGCCGTGCCGGAGGGAATTATGAATAAACACTGCAGCAACAGATGCAGACTAGCAACTAAGAGGTGGGGAGGGGGGCGTATGCTGTAAAATACAGTTTTGGGTTAGAAAAATTTCTAGAACTATTTGGGTGTCAATAAAAAGCACCAAATCGGCCAGGAATAAGGCGCCTAGCAGGGCATAGAATTGAATAGCTATTTTCAGAAGCATTGAAAGTATTATTTCAAATATTTCCTTGAACAAATAATATTAAAAAAAATAATAAAATAATTACGGAAACCACTTACATTTTATTCAGAAAGTATTTGAATACAACGTGTAATAATATATTTGCATGATGCTTTACTTCCATCCATCTTGTATGCAATTATTAAATTTAAATCACAAGCAATAATGATGGATGAATAACGTTGCCAACGCTTTGGGAGGGGGGGATGTCATGACCCCCATGACCTTCCTCTTGTATCCGTCCCTGTAACCCCGTACATATATATTTCTATGAAAATGAATTAGAGCATTACGCGAATTTTGTTTTAAACAGCACCCACAAAAAGACAAATGTTTCTCGATCAAGCTGTACACACATGCTTTTAGTGGATAAGTTTTACGTCCATTCAGGAGAAAATTCATTCTTATCGCTCCAAAGCATCGGAACGAAGCGTGATGACTCACGGAAAAATGTTTCTGTGTGAATGAAGACAAGTCCGCCCACAAGCTATAGTTTTCGAAGATAGCACGCCCGAGAAAGAGTACCAAACGACACAAAGCAATGCTATTGCATACGAAATGAGGTGGAATTAGAATCTAGTATGCGGTTGATAAGCGAACCTAGCTGAAATACACCGCGGAAGGAAAAAGAATCAGTTTTTGAGAAATTACGAAAGAAAATGGTATTTTAGATGTTGTGAAACAGCTGGATGCATTCTTAAAAACAAAAAATAAATAACAATAATGGTGTTAAATGAAAAAATGAAGTGAGACTTGATCAGAGAGTTGGAAGTTGAAATTATTATCAACTTCTTTACCAAACACACACACACACACACACACACACACACACACAAAGTCAAATTTCAAATCCTGATAAAAGCTTTATCAACTAAAAGCAAAAAGTACAATGAAAAAGAACCGTCACCAGTATAAATGTGTTTAAACCATATATGTAGTATAACTAGATAGTATCTAGTAGATACACAACTCCGTACCGACAACTACAGGTCGCCATCGATCGAGCGAACCTTGAAGTAAACAGACAAAATTGTAGCCAACGAGGATGCAATCACTGATCTCCAGTGGATGCAACGTTGTTTGCATCTACGTAGGCTATGGCTAAAGTTGTTTGCACACATGCGCTTTTCGGACGCTTGCCCGTTTACAAGGTGGTCTCGGTTGCCCAAGGAACAGGCTTATCGTTGTCGTTGCGTATCTATTTAATACTGCATCTATGGTCTGAAATTTCTTTCTAACTGCAATTGCAAACACATTCCACGGAGAGCGTAGATAGCTGTTTTATTGGCACAACTAACACACATAGTTTACCCTCAATCAATTCATTTGCGTGTCAGTAGTTGTCTACTAACTTAATTTTAAATCCTTATAGAAAAGTAGTGGAGAACAAATTCCCACAAAGTTCAAGAAATGTTGGTGTTGGTATAAATAAACCATTTGACCATTTCTGATTAGTTTTTCTGTTGTAGGTCATAGCTTAGGAAAGCATGATATATCATTGTTTAAATATAGAAAGTAAAGCTCTAGATTAGCGGTCGCCAATTGGCAACTGACGACCATTTCATTGAGAATGGCTTCCAAAAATCCAAGTCCTAGTTGCAAGATGTGTTGACCATGTTTTTGTTTATTTGTTAAAGGCAATATCGCGCCATGGAAATACTCTTCCAATCCCATCTTTGACACATTAAAAATTTGAAAATTATTATTTTTCGCTGCATGTTTATATTTTTAGGTTAAAAATTTTTTATTAAAATTTTGTTTGTTGCTTTTATAAAATTTGTTGTTAGTATTACAAACAGCGAATAAGTTATTCACTTTTTGCGCAATGGATGTACTTTATGTACTTTGCAAAAAATGGCTACGAAAAGTGCAAAAGTGGCGACCATTTTTTGTGACTATAGTCGCCAATGGCTACCATTCAGAAATCCTAGTCTAATAGAAAGCCCCCCCCCCCCATTCTCCCCAATGAAGAAATAAATCTACGTAATAAATGGTTGCATGTGTCTGTGTGTATGTTCCTTATACAAATCCACTGTTTACGTCGAATCGTTGCCAAATTTGCAAATGTCCTTTGATGCTCAGGAATTCACACATTGGAATTAAAAAAAAAAAAAAAAATCCAATAAGGTCCGAATTTCAATTTTGAGCTATAAAACTGCTCTTTTCTACACGTTGACGGGAAATTTTACGCTCTTTTAAAATTAGTATTAGTGAGTATAATTATATTATTATTATTATTTGTCTGATTGTTAAACATGCGTCACTTGACACAACTTTCATTTTCGAGGCAGACCATGCAACGCCTGACGACGCAGCTAGTGCAGTAAAAAAAAAAAAAAAAAAAAAAAAAAAACAGAAAGCGCAGTGCTAAAATTTAAGTTAAATATATTTTGGCATAGCAGAAAGATCAAATTGAACTGCTGTTCTTTAACCAAGATTATCTGAAAATATAATTTTAATTTAGGATTAGTATATAAAAAAAAATCGCTCTGAAAAGGGTTAAACTGGGTCACAATGAATGAATAATGCAATTCTGAAATCAGCATTGACGAAACCAACAATATGTTTTCATTTTTTTAATTTATTTTTCCCTTGGTTTGTTGTTGTTCCAACAACCGTCATTACACGACGATATATAAAGCGAAAATTTTACAAGGAACGGATGGTGCCTGCATTCAAAAACAGACATCATTTAAATAAGTATCTTTTATTTATGATAATAATGTACACAAATAGAACAGTAGAGAATTTGAACAAGAACAGAAAACAAATAAATTTACGCTGCGAAGATATTAAGGTTAACATGTATGCCACGCGTTTGTTTCATTTTTTCCATTGAATGTGAGTACTGTAAAACACGTTTGTTCCGCACGTATTTCTGGCTTAAAACAAAAGAAAAATAAAATAAGCAGTCATATTTCATTTTGCGCACAATCAAAGGCAGTGGAAAACGCAAAAGGAATTTAGATCAAAAAACAAATATTCACAAAGAAAATTTTGGAGCTAAAGTAGAAAATATCTAGCTAAACGAAACCTGTTTGTCGTTCAGTTAGCGACATGAAAACGGAATTAATTTATCGCTAAATATAAGAAAATGATTGAGTTCAACACCAGTTGCCATTTCACACTCAAAAAAGTAACGTGTTATTGCAACGTGACATTTCATCAAAATGATGAATACTCAAATATATTTTTGCCGCTCTTTCTCTCTCTCTCCCTCTTTAACAAACAAATGCAAATACAAAATAATAATAATAATAATAATAATAATAATAATAATAATAATTTGAATTCTGAAATTTTGAATTCAAATTATGTTATTATTTGAATTCAATCGTATTCAAATAATAACATATTCAGTTCAGAAAGTTGAATTCAATGACCTGTCGTATTTTCGCAATCACGACAGGTCCCTACTCATTGGACTTATTGTTACTAGAAACGGCTCCTGTCCCCCCAAGCCTGCCCTTCCTCCTGGAGGTTACGTGTGTATATTTGGGTATGTGCGTGCAGGCGCACGTGCGTGCATGTGTAGGCTTGTGTGTGTGCGTAGACCTATGTGTATGCTCTTAGGCGTGTGTGTATGTGTGTAACGGCTTATGTGTGGGAGTGTATGTGCGTAACGATGCGTGTGTGTCATCGTGTGTGTGTGTGTGGGACATGGATGCCACCGACCAGGAGAAGCGGCTACCGGGGTACAGTGCTCAGGGCCGGAGGCCGGTGGTGCTGTAGAGGCTCCTGGTTCGAGCTGAAAAAGGAATCACAACGCCAAGAACCGTCAAATGAGAACAATAAGCAATCGTGATTGCTCAAAAAACAGGGGGCTGTAAAAACGGATTTAATAGTTTTTCATAACTAGTTTCATAGAGCGCTAAAAAAATAAATTAAAAAAAAAAGGAACATAAAAGATAAACGAAGAGAAAAATTCTCAAGAAACTTTCATTCTCTTCATTTCACTTAAGTTGCCAATATTATTCATCAAGTTTCACTTTTGAAACTTAAAGACCTTCGAGAATTTTTACGTAACATAGAATTATTTTTACAAAAAAAATCTCCAAAAATTTACCCAAACCAACCTTGTTTTTTCTTCTGTTTAGAGCAAATGGTAACAGAATAATCACGTCAACAACTCTGAAATTCTTTCAACTTCTCAAAATACAAGAACATTATTCTTATCCCAAAGGATTCGGTATTTCTGACTCCGGTTCTTGAGCGCAAATGCTGTCCTAACGTTCGAACACGTTTTTTTTTTTTTAACTTTAGTGTTACTGAAGGGACAGACAGACCACCACGGAGAGAGAGAGAGAGAGAGAGACATTCCCTCCATCTCAAGCTTTACTTGAGCATACTCTCAAACTTATCGCTACTCATTCACCTCAGACCATTTCAGCGAAATGTTTTAGAGTAACGTTGCCCAACCTACGGCCTGCTGGCCACACGTGGCCCGCGAAACTGATCCTGATGTTCTTATCAATTTTTCTGAGGATATACTTCTAGTAATCCATTATGCACAATATGTGTATGCGATTATAAGGCGTTCAAAAGGCGTCGATTTATTAAGTGTTAAGAAATATAAAGAAAAGAGCTTACTTGTAGGAAAATGTGGTTAACATAAATATATTATTTTTGCTTTAGGAGAATTTAAAAATGCAATGATAGAATCTGAATTATAAATGAAAATTTTTGAAGCTTGAGAGTATACGCTATTATTCTAAAAAATGTTTTAGAGTATACGGCGAAAACGGAGTATACCCTATGAGAACTGGAGTCCCGTTCCTCTATTCAATATTACGAATCGAAAACTATGGTCTAGAAATTTTTAAACAGCGAATCATCTTCATTCGGTACTAAGAATGATTGCAACACATTTATGGTCGGATTCTAAAAGACTGATAAAATAATCATTCAGTGAAATCCCGTTACAACGAATATACCAATACAGCGAAACTTCCGTTTCAGCGAAATGAATTTTTAGTCCTAATGTAATTGGTGTTATATTGTTTGAATTCCATTACAACGAAATTCTCTTTACAGCGAACAAAATTTATGGTCCTTTAAAGTTCGTTGTGATGGGATTTCAATGTTTATGACAACAATTCGTGGTTTGTAATTTTCCTTCATTTTCCGTGCGTTCCCTTGTTATCTAGGAAAAAAATTCAAATATATTTCAATTTTATATGCGTTTTGCCCCTTATATTGAAGTGCGGCCCTCGGGTGAAAAAAGGTTGGGCAACACTGTTTTAGATGATAGTAGAGGATTTAAAGAAAATTAAGAGTTCAAAAAAAAAAAAAATATATATATATATATATATATATATATATATATATATATATATATATATATATATATATATATATATATATATATATATATATATATATATATATATATATATATATATAAATCATGACTTAAAATTATAGAAAACATAAACAGAGGGAAGTTTTCCTCTGAATCTGAGCAAATTCTTCAGAATCAATCATTTTACCTACCGTAAAGTGGGGCTACTTGGACCCGAAATTTCATACTTTTTGCGAGTTTTACACTGAGTGCTTTGTTAAACCCATAATGTTAACTGATAACCTTGTTTTTACCACTTATCAGACGTTCTGCTACCACCTAAAGCCCCCCCCCCTTTTTAAACAACAATTTTAATATTTATATTTTTTTTTTTCTATTTTTAAAAATTGGGTTCAAGTAGCCCCGCGCTGGGGCTACTTGGTCCCACTCAGCAAATCCATTAGAAAAAACTATAAAACAGGTGTTGGGATCAAGAAGGACCAATGATTTTGAAAAATAAACTCTAAACGTACATTCTAGTCAGCAAACATTTATATAAATTGAAAATTATTCATATAAATTAATATAAAATCAACGTATACATAAAAACATAGTTTTAGGCAAACACAATTTCTCAAATAGAAAAATAATCTAACAACAGCTAAAACCAATTGAAATGCTCATTATTTAAACGTTAGAAAGAATGAAAACCCCCTCAATTTAATGGCTTGTGTGGATTTTTTTCTCTGATATTATTTCTCTGGTATTATTGATAAAGTTTTTTAAGTCTATACATTGAGTTATCTAGGACCAGGAGGGATTTTAAACATTTTTTTCCTCATGGGTTCAAGTAGCCCCTGGAAGCTCAAGTATCCCCACTTTACGGTACATGTAATTTTTTTTAAACAGAAATGTTCGTCAACATTATATCCAAACAATTTTATGAAGAATTATTTTATCAATCTAATTAAACAATAGCAAATACATACTTTATCAAAATACATGTTTTTTGAATAATTTTCAATCTTTATTCCTTACTAGTGGTACCCGCACGGCTTTGCCCGTAATAGAACCCATTAATAGGTCTTTTGTTTGCCTGTATATTTACAAATAATGTATGGTGAATTTTCTCGCCAAATGGCTTGTGGCCATGCTATGGATCCATGTTATGATAATTTCGCAATTTACTCGTCCATCTTATGGTAATTTTGTTCTTAAAATTGGAATAGAAAAAGAACCACATCGATTTTTCGAAAAATCGCTTCGAGGTGCACACCCCCATGCTACAAACTAACTTTGTGCCAAATTTCATGAAAATCGGCCGAACGGTCTAGGCGCGATGCGCGTCACAGAGATCCTGACAGACAGAGATCCTGGCATACAGAGAGACTTTCAGCTTTATTGTTAGTAAAGATAAAGACTATCAAGTAGGGCTTAGCCTTACACTGTTCAGAACTTATTTTCATGCGTAAATAGTCTGAATTCTGTCCAATATGTGAAAATTCACATCAAACTGAAAATATGTGCAGGAGCTCAACTCATGTGAGCTCCCATTCAAAGTAAGCCCTACTATCAACCAATAACTTTTGCAGTCTTAAAGTTCCCATTTCTGAATCTTTTTTTCCCTCATAGGATCAGAACAGTTTTTTTTTTTTTTTTTTTTGATTTTTTTGGGACTACTTTCAGAAAGCTGAAAGATGTTGCTCTAAGGATACTAATAAACAGCAGAATAGAACTGCATTTATTTGCAAAATAAACAGTACGTAGTTTTCCATGATTCCTCAAAATTACTTATTCATGATCGAAAGAGTAAATAATTTTTTTAATCGGGAAAAATAATTAAGCTTTTTGATAACGTAATTTACAGCAGTGTAGTTAATTACTTTACTTAAAGCAATTAATTTTTATAACTCTCAATCTTGAAAGAAACTTAAACAGTTATATTTTTCTATTTGAATAGAGAAGAGAGAAAAAACAGTGGATTTTTTACATTGAAAATATTTTAAAAACACCTTTTTCCATTATTATTTTATTCTTTATTTATTTATTTATTTTTTGGCACAAAGCTTTTAAATTAATGACATTCGAAAAGTTCATATCCCAACACAGTTGCAAAAAGATGGCATTTCTCATCAAAAGAATGAAAATGGAAAGTAATAGAACCATTTAATGGATAAAACAATTTTTGATTTGCATTTTATTCTGGCCATTGTGAACGATATTAATAATTACAGAAATTATAGTTGGAACTTTGGGTTAAATTCAAAAATAATGGAAAGAAAATTTTCTGTTTGGGGTAAGTTCTGCAAAATTTATCATTTTTTGTCGCACATCGACCTCTTGAGGTTCTGTAGCATTTTTTAAAAAATAATTTTAGCTTAATCATTTTTTAAAAGTCACTTAAGCTAAAAAAGCGGGAAGCACCAGCAAAAAAACAATATATTCAGTAGGTATGAAATTTTTGTTTACAATTTGATATTTAGGAATTGAGCAATGATGTATGGCAGTGTCCACACATGTGGACCTCAGTTATAAATAGAGTGAAAGGACAGCTCAAAAGAGCTGCATAATTTTGCATAATTAACTGCTGTGCCTTTTTTGATGTACGTATTATAGAGTTCTTAAGCTTAATACTTGTGTTTCTCTTTCCTTTTTTAAATATATTTCAAGTCAAGAGGCAATTTTTTTTTTCTAAGTGACTTATCTGTTGTATCTGGTGAGGGATGGTCTAGGGAAAGAGAGCATTAATTATGATAAACATCTTCACATAGTGATGAAGAAGATGTGACGAATAAACCTTCCACAAGCAGAAATAAAATATCTGTTCCGAAAAAAAAAACGAACGAAAACATATTTGAAACATTGAGAGAGAAGTTTATAAAACAAATGAGAAAAGCAAAGTTTTTTTTTTTTTTTCATTTAAATATTACTACAGAACTTTCTAAGGACAAAGAAAACTATATTTCTCCCATATTTAAAGAACTCTTCCTAAATCGTATTGTCGTTTTTAGAAGCAATACTTTTACACAATGAAGAAAAATCTGAAATTAAAAGCTAAAACATAGAATGTTTTTTGCTAAAATCAAAAAAAACCTTGTTTTAATGCAAAAAAAAATTTGTATTCTGAAAACTTTGTTCAGATGATATTCGTCAAAGCAAACTTACTTAAAATTAAAAATATAGAAAGAAAGTCTTTGAATCACAAATTTTGATATTTTGAAAAATGCTTTCAACCGACATTCATTTTGAAAAGATTACATTAGAAACATGCCAAATTTTCAATTTAAAAAGTTTTTCATCAATAATTTGAAATTGAAATTATAAAAAGTTTTGAAATGGCTAATACAGAAATGGAATCGTTCATGTTATAAGAAAGTATAATAAATAATAATTTCAGACATTAAGTTTTCGCTTCGTTTTGAAACTGCAATAAAAATAATCAGAATATAAAGTAAAATTTACAGGCACCTCCCCACTTCCCGCCACACAAAAATCCTTTTTTGTCCCAAAATTTGATAGAGAAAAAACTTTAGGGGCTACATAAGACACGGGATTTTTTCCTTAAGTAAGATCTTTGTGTCGTTAGTTGAAACAAACAATAACAAACAAATATTCCTTTTCATTTAGCATGAGTTTTGAAACAATTATCATTGAAATAATGACAATTATCAAAAATACGTCGAAAAATACCACACCCATCGGGTAATGCTTTCATTAATGCTTTCCGTAAAAATTAATCAGGTAGAAAAGCATGATAAGCTTCTAATTCTTGTTAATGAGTTACTTGGAATTTTAATCCCTTGCACTGAAAAAAATGTTTGCTTTCTTTTAATGGCTTTACTTTCACTTATACGGTTCTAGTATCGCTTCAAATAAATTAATAAATGCATAGTATTTTGGTTTTGAATCAGTAAAGAAGATTATATCCAAGAATAAATGCAAAGCACTTTTAGAATTCAAGCGTGAACTTTTTGGTACTCAGATAAGGAAGAGTGCATATTCATTATCATTGTACAACAATACAGGATGACAGGAGCACACTGTCACAAAGAGAGTGACGAATAACAAGATGCGACGGTGCAGCTAGATATTCCCTATTAGGATATGACTAATGAAATAATTTAATACTTCCTACTATTTATATGGACAAGGGCAGGGCGTTTTTACAAGGTTCCACGGAAACATGACCACGAGGCATTAAAAAACCATAATAGACTGGTCTCTCCCACCCCCACCCCTCTTTTAGTGAACTGTGGAGAGCTTATATGACTTATAATTCACATTGGGAGAAAATAGATAAAAAAAAGTTTTTTTTTATGGAAAGGCTAACAAGAAAGAAAATCCTGTAATGTCATATGTTTGAACCAAGTGTAAATTTTTTTCCCCCTTTGTGCATATGTCTCTGTCTGCGCGCTAACGCTCACTCCATAAGCCCACTCATAATTAGCCATTTTTTATGTTCACATTATTAATACTAAAGGAACTTTTTCACAAAAATATAAATAATAATGCTTTAGAAAGGAAATTTTATATTTTCTGAGTATCAAATGGAGGTATTTTGACTCCAGGGTTCATACTCTATTTGGATGAAAAAAATTTCATAAATTTTCCAAGACTTTTTCATGATTTCATAAAAATTGTCATGACCTTGTTATACGAAGAGAACAGTACTATTTGCCAATTTTCTGCAATGGGTATTAGCAAAACTATTATGTGAATGCCACTACCTTATCAAAGCATTTACTTGACTAAAAAAACATCATCGCATAGTACAGAAATTAATAAAAATTCTTATTTATCTTTTTAATTTAAGAAAGGTAAAAATGTAGTAAGTGCAATACATAGATGTTTAATTTAATAAATATTTAATAAACAGAACATAATAGCAATAAATGAGGCCAAATATTAATGAATAGGACAAAGGTTGAATGAGTCATTGCAAAGTTTTCAAAAATAAATTTACTTCATAAAAATATTGCCCTTTGGTGTCACCAGTGTATCTAATAATCTATGTAACTTGACAGTATTTTCGTTCATTGAAGTAAAGCCTCGCTTTTCAGTAAATTCATTTTTTTAAGTATTAGAATTCCCAATTTCTTTGCTCTATCGCCTGACTAAATGTTTATTTTCTAAAACCTTAACAAGTTAAGCTTGGGCGCAATTGAATTATACTTTTTGTGAGGGTGTGGCAAAATCTAGAATGTGCAAATCCAGATTTAAAAAACTTAAAATATAAGAAAATAATCGTGATTTTCAAATAAGTGATGTTCCAGCAGTAAAACCACATTTAAAAAAAAGGCCGTTACAGAAGCGGATGCAATAGGATTCCAAAACTCAGATTTGTTTTTAGGATGGTTCAGTTTTTCAGTGTAAATAGCTTTTACATGCAATACTGTTAAATCACTGAAGATTGCTAATGTTCTTTTAGCTTCTGTTACTTTCTTACAGCCTAAGACATTTTTCCATGATTTGAAATAAATTTCCATGACTTTTAATGAAAATATTAATTTTCCATGACTTTTCCAGGTCTGAAATCTGTTTTTTTTTTTTTTTTTTTTCCATGACTTTCCAGGATTTCCATAACCCGTACGAATCCTGTGACTCATACTTTTGACTATTTTTAAGATATTCCTTGCAAGTACATAATACAAAAATATAAGAAAATAATTGTGACTTTCAAATAAGTGATGTTCCAGCAGTAAAACCACATTACAAAAAAAAAAAAAAAAAGGCCGTTACAGAAGCGGATGCAATAGGATTCCAAAACTCAGATTAATTTTTGGGATGGTTCAGTTTTTCAGTGTAAATAGTTTTTACATGCAATACTGTTAAATCACTGAAGATTACTAATGTTCTTTTAGCTTCTGTTACTTTCTTACAGCCTAAGACATTTTTCCATGACTTGAAATAAATTTTCATGACTTTTTATGAAAATATTAATTTTCCATTACTTTTCCAGGTCTGAAATCTGTCCCCCCCCCCCCCATGACTTTCCAGGATTTCCACAACCCGTACGAATCTTGTGACTCTTACTTTTGACAATTTTTAAGATATTCCTTGCAAGTACATAATACAAAAATCTCATCAGTTTTTAAAAAAAGAAAGAAAATTAAGAAACTTGAACAGTATTTAGTTATTTTAATGCATAAGGTTTTTATAGAATGTCATGCACACGTATGGGAAATATTTCTCATTAAAATAAATACATTTTAATAATTTCCTTAAGAAATTATTGCAACAATTTTCATTAACTTTTTAAAAATATTTTTTTAAGGGGGAAGGGAGGGAGAAAAAAAGAAGAGAAAATAAAAAACATTAGGTTAAAAAAACTTTTTTTTTTTTTTTGTTTCGTAAGGATGATGCGTAAATTAAATTCGGAAAATAAACTGATATGGAAAAAAAAGGTCTCCGAATTCAGTTATTAAACAGGGATACATCATACTTTTCTCTCATCTCTATCTTTTAACATAATATAGTTGGCATTAATTTGAAACAAATGAAAAAAAAAAAACACTTTTCCAGATAAATGCAGTTTACAAAAATGTATTCCTTTTTTTTTTCAGGATTTTTCATTGATGTCCAAAAATGAAATTTTAGGAACTTTGAATGTTACGAAGAACGAACCTTAAACATTTTCAAACTTGAATGGGTTTTGTTTCTTTTATTAACGAATTTAGAAAACTCGTAATTCATGAAGCAAGCAATAAAATTAAAGAAGTTGAAGGAAACAAAAAAAAAAAAAAAGTACCATCCCAACAGTGAGGTTGTGATTAAACAAATATTTTCTTGCTATGTTTTGAGCATTTTTGCACTGTTGAAGAGGCTCCATTGTAGCCTTGAAATAGCTATAGTTGGGGAGGAAAACCTAACCTGGCTGCATTGTAAAGGGTACAACGATTCTAACCACAGCACTACGACGCTGCTAGGTTAGGTTTGTCCTAGATGCTGCAATTTCTGGACAATTTATGATTTATTCACTTTTTTTTTTTTTTTTCATAATATCTGAGCACGAAGAATTTTCGATATCTTTGACCATTTCATCTTCCTTTTTCATTTTTTTTTACAAAAATATTTAATTTAAGAAATTAGTTATATTTCTTTGAATGTACATACTAATATTTAGATTACAGTGTGCGCATTTGCAATAATAAACAATAGTAACTCTTGTTTAAATACTGTAAGTATTTCTTTGTTTTTCACGGTATCTGTTATTACGAATAACTGCTAATGCGGACAAATTCGTGAATTTTAGACAATTAGTATCAAAACACTAGCTTTAACTCAAAGTATATTCCTTAAATTATTTACACTACACAAAACATGTTTTTCAACATTAATTCAGGTTGTTTAACTGGGTATAGATTTTCAATAAAAGTTTTGAAAAACGGTGTAAATATTTACGTAACGCAACTTACAGTATACAATAACAATTGTTATTAACCCTTTCAAAAAAAAAAAAAAAAAAAAAGAATAGCCATTCTGTGATGACAATTGAAACCAAAGGGTCAAGAAAAGGTTTTGAAAAATTGATGGAGATAATTTTATGTAATTTACAATGAAAGCTAAAAAATGTCGTGAACGTACCACTGGGGGATGGCTGCTATCAGCAAAATAACAAATTAATAAGACGAAATAAGACTCATTGAATGTGAATGAATATTTCGTCATCATCTTCTTTCCCAGTGCAATCAAAACTTATTCAACAAAACAGTAAAAACTTCAGTAGAGCTATTGCTTTTTTTCGCAATAAGATTTCACAACATGGGTCTCTAGTCTTTCACTTAATCTAGCAAACTACACGCTGTAAGATCAGAATCGCAAACATTCAACTCTTCCGCTAGCCGTTACTATTTTTTAGTTAATGCCAATGTACTATGACTGTCAATCCAGCTCACGGGAGCTCAGTTTCTGCCCTTACTTTCAATTTTGTGTGATTGTTTACGTATTGGACTAAGTTCAGAAAATTTATGCATTAAAATAAGTTTGAACTACTATAATAGGGCTCCCGCACTTCTTAGTCAGAAATTAAATCCTGAGTATACCATAATAAGTTTTTAAAATTAATGTAATGTTAGTATAGAATCAATCGAGGAAAAAAAATGATGCTGATTTTAACTTCAACGAATTTCATTACAAGAGTTAATATAATACCATACAATAAAAAAAACATTTCCTTCAGGATTAAATCAGATTATTGCGTCATTTTATCACTTTATTAAGTCGTGTTTCCATACATACTATAATCCTGTAGGGTTTTGATAGCAGAGCCAGTCCATTTGAAACTAAAAAATTGGGAAACGTTTACATAAGTTTCGCTCATGCAAAAACGACGTAGTCTTCACAGGTAATTATTATTAATCAACTTAAAATCGCCCCCCCCCCCCGCAAAAAAAAGGACTATAAATTCCAAAGTTTTGAAAAATCGCCGGCGGTGAAAGCTACACTTTGAAAGTTCATAGCAACAAAATCTTGGAAAAAATTCAGACAAAACTTTCTCAGCAATTTTAAAGACTAAAATAAGAGGGAGCTATTTTATCATTTTTTTCTTCAAGGTAAATTTACCTGGGTCTGTGTGACGTTGGAGTCCATATCCAATAATCCAAAGCATAGAGTCTTCATGCATCCAGTGTTGCGGCCAACATCCAAAGCAAAAAAAGGAACACAATGACACAACAAAACAAACAACAAAAGATCGCGAAAAGAATAAAAAATGTCACAATTTCTGAGGTATTTCGTGTAACAAGAAGAGAAGTTCACCGGAGAATTATATTCCTTCGGCGATGAAACGCATCGCTCGCGGCGTATACCGCGTGTCCGCACGATACTCCTCCTGCATTTCTACACCAGTGGACGAAGATGAACAGCAGGGTTACAACGGAGCCGCATACAGCGATAAAGATTGCCAAATGGAAGCATTCTCAACTGAAAGGATGCGGAGGAGGCATTGTGGTTAGTCTTGTGGAGAAGAAAAATAACATACAAAGATGTTCTCACAGACGCAGGGTTCAACAAATACCGTGCGCCGAGTTGCACTGGCGACTAAAAAATAAACAGGAGGCTAATTTTTCAGAGCAAGAGTCATTCAGAAGTCATTTTACACTGAATTTTCCTATTAGCTCTGAGAAATAATTCGTCTGGCGTCTAAAACTTTTCCTTGACTCGCAAAGATTTTCCAATTTTTGTACGTATAGGGATGTTTTGTTTTAAATGGAACCCGTAATAATTAAGGATAAAATGGATATTTATAAGTAATGTAAGTTGCTTTTCGTCGCACGTAATTAATTTTTAGGGTTGAAAAAGGAGAAAATTGCAGTTATTCTACATAACAATGTAGTGCTTGTTGCCATAAATAGAAAAAAGTTGTTAACCAAAATGGAAATGTTGTTTTCTGTAGACTAAAACATTGTAAGAAATTAGAGATTGATTGAATAAAAAGTGAATTGAACTCAAAAAGCAAAGGATTTTATTGTGCCCATAAATGTTCTTGAGATAAAAAATGTTTACTTTCAATCCAAAGTTTTTTTTATATAATTATTTATTTAATTTTATTTTATTTTATTTTACTTATTTATTTATTTATTTATTTATTTATTTTTATTTATTTATTTTATTTATTTATTTTTTTTTTTTTTTTTGACGTTTGGAAACAAAAAAAAAATTAATTCGTGTGCGTGTGTGTGGCGCTTTATTTTCTTATACATAAAAAAGAGCTTCAAAATGTTTTATTTTTGTTGTAAGTACTTTATTTTTATGTACTACTTTTTATTGATGCTCCTTTTCTTTCTATCGTTGGGAGGGGGGGGGAGAGAACCGTTAAATAAGTTTTCACACAAAAAAGTTTTATCATCCATTCAGAATCGAGGTTTTTCATTGAAAGACAATCAATTTTAATCTAAACGAAAAGTTTCCTTTTTACATAAAAAAGACAATTTTATTTTTCGAACACTATTTTAAATTTTTAAAAGATATATTTAAGATAATTTGCAGCCTAAGCATATTGAGAGATTGTTTGAAAATCGATGATGATGTACGGAAAAATAAGCTCGTTTAGTTAAAGACAGACCTTGTTTGATTGTGTTTAGATACATGAGTAAAACGTTTTATAAATAACGCAAACTCAAGGAAATATCATTATATGTAAGTTCCTAACACTTAGTTTAAGCAATGAACTTGTTATAAAATTATTTTGTTTTCATAAGTGTTTCCACACATGAAGTTTCTCTCTTTCTCCTAAATGCTTGAAATCGCAACTCCGATGTTTTTCTCTCTCTCTCCCCCCCCCCCCAGTGGATCGAAAAAAGACCTTTAAGATTAAATTCATTATTGAAATGCTCTTCAAACAGTTGTCAAAAAGTCCCTTCACAACATTCCCAACGTTAGAAAAAATTGATTTTATTACAAATGCTTAAAACATCTAAATTTTATTATCAATATCCAACAAATAAACTCGATACACGTTTCCTTGTATTTATGCGTGTGTTACGCTTTTGCAACGATTTGCCTGTTGTATTTTTGGAAGAAAGTTAGTAAATTTCTCAAATTGTTTACATTTTCTGCACTAAAAATATACAGAAAACATCGCAAAATGAGTAAAAATGCTGCATAAACTCCTGTCAAGGTACCAAAAATCTACAGTCTCATCAGGTTAAAATCACAGTAAGGCACATGGCAGTTGTAAGTAAAGCGCCGAGAGTAATTACGATAAAATTAAATTTTAAAGAAAGAAAAAAATAAATAAAACGTTAAAGAATAAGAAAATAGATCAAGTTCTTAAGCATAACGGCTAAAAATGTGAATTCTTATTAAAATTAGATAGAAATGATTCGTGTTGAGCCTAAATAGCAGAGCTACAACTAAGTTCTGCTACTATAAATAAATAAAATATCAAAAATAGTCTCCAAAATAATCGCCACATGCTCAAAATAGTTTCTAAATAGTCTCTCAGCTTTTTTTAAAACAGCATTTTTACCATAATAATGCAATGTTTCGAGAAATACAAATCTTGGCTGCTGGGTATGTAACACTCAAAGCGGCGCACTAGATCTACAAAGGCGGCAAATTTTACGAAAATTTTCCATGGACAACTAACTTTGGGGGGGGGGGAGTTTAAAACACATTTTCCAGACTTGGGTCCAACCCTTTTAAATGTACACTAAAGTAACAAGTACTGACACATTCTGGTATAATTTCACCTCGTCTGACAGTACATTAAAGACAGTAGTAGATGATTAAAGACATAAGATGTGCTAAAAACGCCAGCTTCGGGATAGCTTCAAACGCGTAGAAATTAGTTCTCGTTTTCAAAAAATTAACTAATTTGGCTACAAGAAATTAGAAAAATTTCACCAACATTCATTCAGCATCAAAACAACAACTAACAAAAATCGCAACAACGGAAACGAACTCTTTTCAAAAATCATGATTGCAAAAGCTTAAAAACAAATGCTTAAAAGATCTAAAACCCTTTACAAAAACCGTGATTGCAAACACGAACCTTTTGCAAAATTGTGATCGCAGAAACGAAACTTCTCGTGCAAAATATGAACATCAAAAATTTCTGGTAGTTAATATGTTTATTACATTTCAACTTTGTACTTTCTAATTTTCAGTAAAATAAATGATGCAAAACGTTTCCATTTTTTTTCCTTTCAGAGAATAGAGGAATACTAAAAGCGAATTTTCTTCTTCTTCTTCTTCTTCTTTTTTTTTTTTTCGCCCGATGAAAAAAGAGAAGAAAAACGGAAATTTTTATTTTTTGGTTATTTTTTTACTAAAATAGTTGTTTCCAATTGAATGCAAAATAGTCCTTTTTGCCCATACTTAGGCGAATATAGTCGCATGATCAACTTTAATTCAAAACAGTCGCTTTAGTAGCCAGTGGCAGCCTTGAAATAATGAAACACCAAGTATTCAAGTAAAAATATGGAGTAAAAACGGAATAATAACATAAAATAATTGAAACTTGTAAACGTGAAAAAAAAAATGATTAAAAAAAAAAACTTTCTGGAATATCAGTGCCAAAAAAGCGGCAAAAAGTTGCTATTCAAATCAATCAAAATCGTAAGACAGGATAAATAGAAATCCAAAAATAGAAACAAACATGTTTTGTCGCAGAAAATTCCACCAAACAACCGTGTCTCATATCTGCCCATCAGATTTACCTAACAACCGGAGCTGACACGAAATACGGTAGCTCTCGAAGGGTAAACCAGATGACACGATTCAAAATTGCGGTTCGAATGTGGACTAAAACAAGAAGAAAGGCAACAAGTGAGAGATTGAGAGCACAGCGTCAAGCCGAACTTCTCGCAGCTGACAGAGTTCATAGTGGAAAAAAAGCGTAAGACGGTCACGGCCTCCAGAAGGACTCCTTGGCTGGTGGAAAAAGAAAGAAAGAAAGAAAAAAAAAGCAACAGACGCAAGTGATTTCAGAGAGTTCAAAAAACCGCATTTAGGAGTGGAAAACCGGCAAAATAACTATCATGTTTGGAAAGCAGCTTTTAGTATTCTATCTGCGCGTTTGACTTCGTAGGCACATTCTTGAGCGCCGATTAGAACTCGCATTGTCTTGAATACGGAAACAAACTTGAAGATGAACTTTAGCAATTATACCATTTTTTTTTTATTTGGTAGGAATACTGGATGCCATATTTATAAAAGCTCCAAAATAGTTTGGTATTCCGCACCGAAAACAACCATTTATATGTATGTCAAGAGCTGCATGTATTTCTGCATATTGTAGCTGATTAGTGGTCTTTTTGAGAATAACAAACAAATAACTATCAGGTCACGACAGTGTAACTTGCACAAAAAGTCAATCCACACAAGACTTTGCAATTAAATTAAATTAATAAATTGCTTAATTAAATAACAATAATAACAAGAACAGTTCGATAAATCTTATTCTGCAGCTAAAAATTACGATATTCAGGCATGCGCTTTTGAAAATAAAATTACTGCTGCAGAATATTTCTGAACTTTACATTTTTTAAAAAGAATACTTAAAGAATGCTTTACAGAAGCTTTTTAAAGTAATTTCATAGCAACAAATTCTTGGTCGTCTATTATCATACTGTAAATATAAATTGTTCACTAAAGAAGCTGTTCAAGAAAGTAGCCAAATTTAAAATTGGTGAGATTTAGAGTGCAATCTTGGCTAAGTCTATCTTACTTAGTGCGAGTTTTGCTTTTACAAAAAATGAAAAAAATGGGCAAACGTTAAATTTTTTTAAATAGTTGAAAGTCTGAAACTTCTTCAAGAAAAGTCTGAAATTAAGACAATACCTCAAAGAATCTCATCCCAGAAATATATAAACCAAGAGAGTATTTGAGCCTTTATTTTAATTATTGTTTTGGTAGTCTGTAAAGGTAGGCGGGCCAGATTTCTGAAATGTTCAACCGGGACACCAGAATGTCCTCTCCCCCACCTCCAACCACCCCTAGCGTCGCTAGCATTCAAGAGGTTACAAACCTGTGGCTGATTTTTGGAGTGTTTTATAGGGTAATTTATTCTCAATGCTATGAATAAATGACTACTAATTATGAAATTATGACCTAAAACAGGGGCAATAAAAATGACAAAAGCAAATAAAATTTGAACATTTCACTTCTTAGATGTAAATTATTTACAACTTATTTTAGTGAGAAAAAACACTTTGAATGAGGAATAAAAAATTTAACAATATTTATATATACTTTTCATTCTATAGGACTTTTTTAGATAAGTCTTTTCTCGGTTTAAATCTTGTAAAAATCTTCACAAGCTAATCCGGTATTAATTTTACAAGTTAATGTCTCAAATGATAAATTAATCATCCAAAATAACCTGTCACAGTAATTATTTTTAGACATTTTAGGTCTTTTAATAAAATTTATCTTTTTCCGGGACACGAAGTCAACTGGCCAGGACATCGGGATTTCTTCTGGACAGTAGCGTACCAAGGGGTTGGAATGAGGGGCTCTCGCCAGGGGCGCAGCAGCCAGGAGACGGCATTTCGACTGATTTAAAAAAAGTAATAATAATAACTTTTCTAAAAATTTGAACATGTAAGTAGAAAATGCTTTTATAAATAAAAACAAACATAAATACTCGCAAGAAAAACAGCTCGAGGAAAAAAATGAAACAATTCTTAAATTTTCAAAAAAAAAAAAAAAAAAAAAAGGAGGGGGGGATTTTACCCGTGGTGTGAAATTCTATTCCGATTCATTTAGTTAGCTAAAGGCTTACACAATTTGTGTACCAGGGAGCGGTGGTGGAGGGGGTTCTATGCTGGATGATTTTTGTTTTCATGGAGGGGGCAGCATTTTGTTGTGTATCGTTTGAAGTGTCTAGTTTTTCTTAGGCTAAGTATTTGTTTTCATTATAATGTAAAGCAGCAAGATAATGTAAGCAGAAAAAATCATATTTCAAGTAGGGCTTGAAGATATAGTGTTGAAGTAACTCCCACCTGTTCTAGGATCTTCAGACCGTTAATCTCACCTGTTTTCATTTGAAATCGACTTTTCTAGATTTTTGTTTATTTAATCTAAACTGAGTTTTTTGTGATGGTTTAATTTTGGTTAAAAATTTCAATTTGCATATAAATTGAAGTTATTATGTAGGTACAAAGCGAGCCATACTATCATGAATCTAGTTATTTTTTTTAAACATATTAATTATTCATAACATCACCAACTCTCTTAAGACTAATAACTTTTTTTTAAGAGTTCACTAATGTTAATGAGGAAGAAAAATTTAAAAAAAGGGGGAAAAAACTTCGATTGATTTTCAAAGTTTAATTTCTGTTGCATATTTTATTCAATGTTATTTTCAATGAATGTTTGAAGTATTTCAACATAAAATGGCTTACGAAAATGTATTGAGTATAACTGCGTTCCTCAGACCTCGTTATATATTATTTTTTTATTTGTCTATGGGTACAAAGGCACCTGTCCGCGGGGTGAACGGGTTGTTGTACCCACGGACAAAAAAGATGGTTTTTAAGATTTTTTTTTTTTTTTTTTTTTGGAGGTTGAAAGCTTTGAGATTTTTACCTGACAAAAATTGCCAAATTAGATGATAAGCTGTAGATTCTGCCAGGAAATTTTCCCGATCGATTATCCATTCCCAGAGACCAGCAAAAATTGAAAAGTAAATTTTGTCCGTGGGTACAGCAGTCTCCCCTACACAGTACACACATCTGGCTGGTGATTGGTGTTTTATGGCGATGGAGTGGCTCAGACTTTCAGATCTCTTTATTAGGAGGGAGATGTTCGCCACGTGACAAGCTTATCTTGATATGTTTGACAGTTTGGGCCAGTTGGAACCTCACCGAATGTATAGAGAGCAGTTGATTTTCAATGCTATGAATAAATGGTTACTAATTAACCTAAACCAGGAGTAATAATAAGTGACACAAGCAGATAAATGTAAGCATTTTATTTCTTATACGTAAATATTTGTTAGTTACTTTAGTAAGAAGAAACACTTTGAAAAGTTTTTTTTTTAATTTTATTTTACTCTCATTGTAAAAAACCTCACAAGCTAATCCGAGAGCAATACAAGTAACAAAGAAACTATCCTAAATAATCCTTCCCAGTTAATTATTTTTATACTTTTTTGGACATCTGAAATAAAATTCATCTTTTCCCGGGACATGAAGTAAACCGGCCTGGACACCGGGATTTTATCTGAAAACCGACACTATCCCGGTCAAACTGGGACGTCTGGCAAGTCTATATTTGAACAAAATATTGGGAGGCCTGAATTAGCGAATATACGTATAGTACTTTTATTTTGCCTGTATGTAAATGGTTGGGTCTTTTAGTCACTTTCAGACCAGCAATGCTTTTTGTATTTGCTTTGCATTATAACAGATAATTATAACAGATTTTTTTTTAATGCTTTTATTTTTAATTTTAAAAAATATAATAATAATCGCATTTAAGGTTTCTTTCTTCCTTTTAGTAAATGTGCAAATTATGTTTATTGTACATTATCCTAGTGGTTTGGGACAAATTCTATTAAAAGCTAAAGCTGGTTGAAAAAAAAAAAATGCGTTGCTATAAACGGAACTGAAAAATGTTTGTTCTCATTTGGTCCTAGAACGTACAGTATTTTTATTTATTAACGGATTGCAAATATTATTGTTTTCTTTTTTTTTTTTTTTTTTTTTCGAATTTTTGTGAAATGATGGGGTTAAGGGGGGGGGACTAGCATTTTTGGGAAAGGGAAAATTCTCTATTTGCCGAATGAAATCCCAATTTTATCGAATGATGAAATTCGAGCATGCACACATATACATACATAACATCTACTGCGATGGGACATTTGGCATCATTGAAAACAATTAAAAAAATGAAAATAGGAATATTAAAGTTGCAATAATGTCTCCTAATTTGTCAAATTAATTAGTAACCCCCCCCCCCCCCCAAAAAAAAAAAAAAATGAGGAGGTCACAGTGACCTTTGGTGACTTTCCATCGGGGCAATACTGGGGGGGGGGGAGGACACAATTTCTTAAGTTCGCCAGGGGCGACAGAACTCGTAGGTACGCTACTGCGTCTGAAAACCGGGAAGTCTGGCAAGCCTATGTAAAGGAGAGTGGATATTTCACAAAAAAAAAAAAAAGGCGATCACGAAATGTATACTTCAATGCAATTTCTTTGAATGCCGTAATTTTTTATCATGTCAACTTTGCATTGAATTTCTAATTCCAGTGTATGACTAGTTGTTTGTAACGTTATTATGTAATCTGTCCAATAAATACGCGAACTGAGGCCATAAACAATTAATTTTTCAAAATTTAGCCTACATCGATTTTGTAGGTTGACCCCTTCAGAGTACTCTCTATTCGTTGCTACCCAATTATCCCATCTTCTTTTCTACTCTTTAAAGCACCTTTGAAAGTCCTCAGCAGTTAGGCTCTTTAGTTGTCCCGTCGTTTCTCGCTTATTGAGTACAAATCTTCCCTGTGATGCCCGCTCATCACATTTTTGTATTTTGGGAATAGCAAAAAGTCGCAGGGTGCGAGATCTGGCGAATAAGGAGGAGGATCAAGAATGGCGATTGAATTTTTTACCAGAAACTGACGAACAATCACTGCTGAATGTGCTGGTGCATTGTCATGGTGAAGGATACATCCATCGCCTTGAGTCAAATTTAGTCGCACACAACCTCTCACACGCTAATTGATTAGTTGCTGCGTGATTTTGTCAATTTCCATTTTTGACGAATAGTAAAAAACAAGGGCAACAGTAACTAACATAACTTGCAACATACGCGCAGTTTGGCGATCTGCCAAGCAGTGACAACTCATTGGGTGTCAGGCAACTATCGCTGTCAGTTGGCGAGACTGCAGTCCACGTCATGGCCGCTAGATTGCATGAGTTCGCGTATTTATAGGACAAACTACGTATACTGCAAAATTTTTAAACATTACTTCAAGAAACCTTATTTCTTTTAAACTTTCAACGTTCATCGTCAAATAGAATATTTTTAAATAAAGCAATATAATAGCACAAAATAGAATTAAAAGTTGAAGATTTATTACTATTAAAAAATTTTGATTAACATAATACTTATTACAGAGAATGTCAAAAACAAAACAGTAGGTGAGCCAGATTTCTAAACTGTTCAACCGGGACGCCGGAATGCCCCCCCCCCCCCCCGACAGTGTTGCGCGTATTCAAAAGGGTACACACCCTTGACTGGTTTTCAGACTGTTTTAGAGTGCAATTCATTCTTAATGCTATGAATAAATCGTTACTAATTATTAACCTAAACCAGGGGTAAATAATAAATGACACAAGCAGATAAATTTAAACCATTTTATTTCTTACATTTTAATATTTATAAGCTACTTAAGTAAGAAGAAACACTTTGAATGAAGAATAAAAATGTGAACAATGTATCTACACGCATTTTTCATTCGCCAGGACTTTTTTTTAGAAATACCTTTTAATTTATCAACTTTTTTTGGTCATCAAATTTATCTTTTACCAAGACGTGAAGTAAACCGGTCGAGACACCGGGATTTTGCAGTTCTGTATGGGACTGTGCCGATCAAAACAAGTCATCTGGTAAGCTTACTTAAAAGATACCTGCTGGTCTCTTTAAAACTTTGACTATGTTCCGTACATTGTTTTTACATTGATTAAAAATTACGCAAAGAAGTTAGAATAGCAAAACAGTTGAAAATAGAATATCTGCAAACGCTACTGCGGTTATTATTAATATCACAGTTTCAATCATCATCATAATATCTATTACTATGCAAATACTAGCTCTGACAATTTAACAATGCACTGTTATAGCATATCACCAAAAAATAAAACTCTCCCCCCCCCCCCCCCTTCCTCTTTACAATGTAGGTTAAAACCTGTGTTATGGTAATTCGATTTAAAATGTAATGATACAAATCATAGGACATCTGAAAAATGATCATTTTAAGATGTAGTTACTGTAATTACAAAGTACTTCATAATAATAATTACGATTTTGATTATTACAATAAACACTGTCTTTTAATCTGCAGACGTAATTTTTTTTTACTAACATCATTATTGTGGACAACTTAAAATAGAATATCTGAAAATTCAACCTATCAGTATGATATTTGTTATGGATATTTTAAAACAGATGGTCTGAAAACACTATTAACTTTTTCTTATCAATAATATGTAATTATTACCATTACACATTATTGATTACTATTGCACTGCATTTTTTGTTTTATTTATTTGCTAATTTTTGAGCTTTTTAAAATTTTACAATTCGATCGGATTACATCACGGATATAGCCAAAAATGTCTTGGATATGCAGTTGAAATATCTTAGCAAGACCACTGTTTATACGAAATCAGGGCTAAAATGAACTTCTTTTTTTTTTTTTGTCAAGTTCACTTTGCTATTAACTATGTTAAAAATCTCCCGCATAATACGCGCATTAAAATATTACGGCTACGACAAACAAAATTTTCTCTTCTCTTTATTGAAAGCTTTCGCTATTGAATACTGTAATTTCCTTTTTTTTTTTTTTAGAAATCATTTATCATTTTGTGTTGTAGGAGAAACATCACACATCGAGAAGTAAATGTTGAATCTCTAGTCCAATTAACAGAATAATGCCCATGCAGCTGTTTACCTGTGGGCATTTCAACTCGTTTGGAGGTATATACCCTTATTAATCCAGACCCTATTACATCGGACTTCGTTTAATCTGGACAGCCATTTAGATGTAGGGGAATATGGGGCAAAGTGAAATAGTTAAAATGACTGAGCTTTTTCAAAATGAACTAATTGGAAATTTTCAGTAAGTTACCGCCCTACCGCCGGGGCTAAGGCAGAAATACGTGAAATACACCGCCAGCTCAGTCAATTCCAACCGAGGACTGCAGTTTTGTGCTTATTAGCACTCGTCAGCCCGGCAAAGGAGTGACTGAGCTGGACATGGAAAACCTCTTAAGGAAGCCAAGAGTGCATAACAAACTGGCAGCTAATAATACAGAATTAGCACTGACCAGACGAGTGACCGGCTCAGTGACTCCTATGCCGGGCTGACGAGTGCTAATAAGCACGAAACTGCAGTTCTCGGCTGGAATTGACTGAGCTGGCAGTGTATTTCACGTATATCTGCTTTAGCCCTGGTTATAGGGCGGTAACTTACTGAATATACCTGCCTTGCCTTCAATATTCGAGTTGAACCGAACCATTGCTTCGGTCACTCGTCTGGTCAGTGCTAATTCTGTATTAGCTACCAGTTTGTTAGGCACTCTTGGCTTCCTTATGAGGTTTTCCAAATCCAGCTCAGTCACTCCTATGCCGGGCAGACGAGTGCTAATGAGCACGAAACTGCAGTCCTCGGCTGGAATTGACTGAGCTGGCGGTGTATTTCACGTAATTGGAAATTTGTTTTGAAAATTTATTAAATAAAGAATATTCATTTTTTTTATGATATTTACATTGAAATAGTATTTTTTATTTTTGGCAGTAAATTTTCGTTTTCAAAAATATTTTTGTAATGAAATATTTTTCATTCAATTATAAAAAATATTTTAATCAAAAAAATCAGTAAATAAAAAGTTGAATAATGAAAGAAAAATGAAAAGATACTGAAAAAATAAACGACTATTTAAGTAAATTAATTTATGTATGAGGACAAATAAATGAGTGAGTAAAAGAGTGAATGGATAAGAAAATAAGTGAGTGAATGAATAAATAAGTGAATTACTAAATATAAAGTACGTTAATTAAGTAATTAATAAAGGATACGTAAAAGATTTAATAAATGATTGAATAATTAAACAGAATTAACTGTTTCACTTTGCCCCGCAGGTATTTGTCTAATTGTACAAAATATTAAAATACAAATAAGCTTAACATTAACTAAGTAAATATTTCACCGAATGTTAGAAGGTCACAATTAATATTTCAAAGGTTAATAACAAGAACTTTATCATTTAATAATACAAAATAATTTTCGACTACAACAAAATATTACAAAACGAGTATCAACTTTTGAAAATTGCTTGTGTTATCATATTCTATGATTTTCGGAGAAAATTTTTTCTTGACTGCAATAGACTACATGTATTAATACAAGTTAAAATATTATTAGATATGTGGCGCTAAAAGCAGAGTAAATATTTCACCATTTCACTTTGCTCCCGCAATTTCACTTTATCCCAGGCGAACTGTCCCAATAATGTATTTTTGTAGGCCGTATTTTCTATTTTTCTCTTGTGCAGTTTTATATTTCATTCTTTTGAATCAAAAATACAATTTTTACTGGGTATAGCATAGTTTGTTTTTGAACCTGGGTTCAATTTATAGGTTATTTTGTTTAATCCGTACTTTCATTGATTCGGACGACCTGGAACCCTTATTAGTCCGGGTTAAGTCACTGCAAAATTGTCTATCTTCCATTTCTCATTACCACCTGTCCCACCATAGTCAATTACCTTCTTTCTTTCTCAATTTTTTTTCAAAATCATTACATTTTAAGAAATTTAAAATTTTCTGAACGTACTGTAAATTAGATTACAATATGCGTGTTAGTATTAATAGTAACTCGTTTTAAAACATAGATAAGCACTTTATTTTTTCACAAAAATCACTTATTCAAGGCTTGTGACGAGCAACGACTTAATAAAATACGAACAAATTCATGGCTTTTTGACATTTCGTGCTACAAGAGTTCAACTGTATTTCGGGGTTTTGTACATAGCTGTGTCTTTAACCAAGTTCAAACAACACCGAAGCTTGGAATAAACAAGCAGCGTTCACAAAAGAAATAAAACATATTTTGCCCCGACATGTTTTGGTCTACCTCCGTTAACCTACGAGAAAGGTGCCGTGACCTGCATGTCGAACACATCCTTTCTGCCCTCGTTGGGTGAAAACATTACAACATGACATCGAAGAGAGACACACGAAAACGTCGCAATCGAAAGAAACTGAATATATTTCACGCGTGAGCTACTACTCTGAGAGATTTGCCACCCGAGTCAAATTTTGGGAGCCACATGAAATGTATAATCTGCAGACGACAAAATGTAAAAAGATGCGAAGACAAAAAGGGTTTTAAAAATTTGAAGCAAGTTATATACTGGATTAACCAACGCTGTTGTTGGGGGGAAATATTTGGGGGATCTCATCTCTCTTATTATAGGATAGATGTTCATGATCGATAGATTTTTGTTGGGACAAAACTTAGATTACGTAGCCAGCTTTGATTTTAAAAGCAGACCTTTCCTTTGGGGGGGGGGGGGGGGAAGTGGTGTGAAACCAATTTACGCTAATTTCTCTGCTTCATTTGAACAACAACAAAACTGAGTATTTCGAGAAACACGGTTTTTCCGCCTCCACCCCCTCCTACCCTGTGGGAATAACCTCCAGTACTTTACACACAGTTAATTTTATGCGGAGTAACTTAAAATCGTTTATTTCATACGTTTCTCATAAAAATTTCATGAGAAGCGTTTTTTTCTCTTAAAATCGCGGCCAAGAAATTTAAATTATATGAGTATCTAATAAAAAAATTTAAGAATGAAAATAAGAGATGTTATCTGAGTAGTTCGTCTTCATCTACGCCAGTGGTTCGCAAACTTTTTAAGCCCATCGCCCCCCTCTAGAGGTTGACTGAGAAGAATCGCTCCCCCCCTTCCATGATAGAACCATACATTGGCGATAGTGAACATCGGTACTGTTGAAAATAATTTGATTTTAATTTGAAGTAAAACATACAAAAAAAAGCAATTTTCTTCCATCACTTTATATATATATATATTTATAAATATACAAAAAAAAATCCTTTTTTACGGCATTTTTCCCCATTCATTTTTCAAAACGACTTAATAGCTATTTGAAGTGAAATACTTAACTAAGATCATTAACATAATTTTCAAAACAAAAGTACATTTTTATGAAATTATTTTCTTTTTTAAATTGAAACCAGAGGGAGAAATAAAAACATTGACAACTAAAATTAGAAATATAATAAAAATAAAAATTTAAAAAGGCATAAACTTTGAAATAGTTTATTATCATTATTATTATTTTACTTTTTAAATACTCATTGCTCCCCTGTCCTATCGCACCTCAAGAATTTATCAACTCCTTGAGGAGTCAAATCACACTTTAGGGGCCGATCGCTCCCAGGTTGGGAACCGCTGGTCTACTCGAACCAAATAATAACCAAAGGGAATAAAATCGATATAAGTTTTGAAAACGTTCTTTACCTTGTTATTTAATTTAAAAAACAACTTTTTAAACTTATTTTCCATTCATTTATTTATTCATTTTTTAAATGACATAGTTATTTCGGTAGCACGGCAGCGAGTGTTACAGATTGATTTTCAAACTTGCAGCTAAAATTCACGAAAAAAGAAAAAGAAAAAGAACAAAAAAAAAAAAAAGAGAGAGAAGTGCAAAAAGAAAAAAAAAAACCTTTTAAGTTAGCAATGTACAAAAGAAGTAAAAATTACTCTTTATTCTAAATTTGTTTATGTTTTGTATTCATATTCTCCTCTTAAAGGTCATTCGTTAAGGATCAGTAACTACCAATGTCATGCAAATAAGACCTTATTGAGCTTATTGCAATACGGTGGCATAGCTGATGTGATATGCTTGTGTTTACTATGCTTAATGGTCCTGGAAGAGGAGTTAATCATATTTGTAAATGTTTGAAATCTGCATTGATTGAGAAATATGGAGTGTCTTTTAACATTTTAAGCATATATCTGCAAATTAAGATTGCTGTAACTTCTGCTGTAGTAGATTAAGTTATTAATGACTCAGGTACAGGCTAACCTTGGTCTTCTTAATAAGTAAGGAGTAGGGGAAAAAATGAAAGATTAAATGCTGCTTTAGTTGTTTTCCTTGGTTTTGATCTTTCTGCTTTCGCTTAGTACAGAATGATTATGAAATAATGCGAGGCGTTCAGAGCTTTCTTGCAAGTGAAATAATGGACGAAACATTCCCAAATTTCATGGGCGTAAATAGCAGATCATGGGATTTCGATTTCAAAAATAAAAAAAATAGCACAAAAGTCACCAGCAAGGGGAATTTTGGCGCTGCAAAAGTGTATTACTTGTGAATACCGAAGAATTAAATGCCAAAAAATGCAGCACACATCAAGTTTTTTGCACCATTTTTTTTTTTTTTTTGCTTACAAATGAGGTTCAATAAAACGAACAAGAAAATACAATTTGTAGCAAGAGAAGAATAATACCAAAAGTTGTCTGGAAGAAATTTCGGAGCGGCAGCAAGGATTCTTGAATAATATTCATGTAAGATGGTGCACCCCACGTTGGTCTTTAGGTACTGAGTGTATGGCGGAAACATTTTTTTTTTTTTTTTTTTTTGATGGCAGTTTTATTATCGTGGTCGCCCAATCTTTCACCTTGTGACGTTCGGCCATGGGGATTTCTTAACGGTGTTGTGTACCTAGTTCCTGATATCTCAACGTTGAAAACTTGAATAACGTTACAGGTAGAAGAAATTAATCCCCTCCCCCCCCCCCGGATGTGTGGAAAATATTGTGCATTGTATGCAGTACCTGGAAAATCCCGATGTTAGTCATATTGTCAGTTAAAATCATATTTTGTGAATAAAATTGATGCATATTTTGTCAGTTAGCGTTTAATCCTTCAGTATCCACAGTAATACACCTTTTCAACGCCAAAATATCCCCTGGTGGCAATTTTTGGTACTTTTTTTTCTAAAATATAATTATTATTATTTCAGCAATCGAAATCCCATGACTTACTGTGTACGCTCATGAAATTTGGCAATGTTTCGTCCAACACTTCACTCGCTAGAGGGCTAGGAACACCTCACGCTATTTTATAACCATCCTGTAGTTTGCACTAATTGCTGTTTCAGTTTTAAAGTAAATATAATATATTTTTTTATTTACTGCTTACATACAACCAGTGATGTTCCCATCAATTTTTCTGAGGGTATACTCCCAGTAATCCATTACGCACAATATGTGTATGTAATCATATATATAGTATGTCATAATATGAAAATTTATGAAGCTTGAGGGTATACGCTATGTATCTAAAAAATGTTTGAGAGTATACGGCGTATATGGAGTATACCCCAATATGCAGTGGTGTTCCCATAGGAGCACCACTGCATACAACCTATGCATCGGTCAAAATTTCGGTAAATAATTATAATTTTTAATAATTATACGTTTAGTTTCGCATCGTTGGGAGTGCGGAGAAATAATGAAATGATATTTTACAATTGTAATGAAAAGAGATGCTTTTAACATTTCCACCAAACTCAGATCTTAGTGCTCTTGGTTTCGAAATTAACGTTACATAAGATGAATTGAAAACGAACTTTAGAAAACTAGTGGATTTTAGGAGCATTTAGGACTTTTTCAAGATAGCTTTTTTTTTTCCCCTGAAAGTACAGTAATCGAAAGAAATAAATGAAAGATACCAGTTTTACTTTAGAAATACATCGAAGAGTAGTTGCTCAATATCATAATAGCTATTAAAAGAAACATGGCGACTAACGGGGAATTTACAATTTAATTTCTATGATATTGAAAACTGCAACCCCGACTACGCACATAGTGTGGTTTTCTGTCACGTCTTCAGCAGTTCCTAAAGAAAATTAAAACTATATTCGTCTGCAAAAGCAAGTAAAGGAAATCTACAATTCAATAAACAAAAGATGAGAAAATGTTGAAAAGTTTAAGCTCCCTTCCCTATTGCCAATATCGAGCCTCAATCACGATGAGTTAAGAAAGAAATGCATACAGATGTGATCCAAAACTTCAGGCATCTAATTTGGCGCCTAGGTTTCCAAATTTAAGCGACAAACAAAAATGTTTGATCTCACATTGCGACTGACGACCGCTTATTTCCAACACTGCTACCCCTGTAATTTAGTTTTTGCCACGCCTTCCGCAGCTGCACAGAAGAAGCGTCAAAAAGTAGAAGTAACTGCACAAGCAAATCTATGCAACCTACAGATCTCTTCACGAAACGAAAAAAAAAAAGCTAGATTTTGTCAAAGCATACAAAATCTCGAAATTATTCATTCCCCCTCGCCTAAGGTGGGGTTACATATTCACAGCAAGGCAGGAAGATGAGAACAAGAAATTTTGTCAATTGAAATTCTTTCTCCTTCAAGGCTTGTTTCAAGGTCGAGGAAGAGTTATCCTTGGAGAGCAACAGGTAATCGTCTAGAGACGACGATTACGAAAGCGACATGCTGTTATAATTTATAAATATTCAACGATTTCTTTTTGCCACGTGGCTACATGAAGCAACTGAGTAAATGTGTCAAACGCTGTTCTCGTAAAATACTCTTACAGCATCCATTGTTTGGAAAAGCAAAAAGATTCAATCGTGCTTAAAGATGTAAAAGTTCGAAAGAAAAAATCTAATTTCAATCAAATTTGCAAAAAATAAAGTATGTTTTTGTAACTAGTGTGAAAACATCTGCTCTTAAAACGCTTATATCGAGACATGTTTTTGGTAATTGGGATGACAGCTTTATAAAAAGTAAATATAAGTGCACTTTTCTTCAATGGATTAGTTAAAACTATATTTATGTATTCTAAAAGTAAATTATCTTCAGTGTTGTCTCTTCATCCAACAGGATATCTTGATCGATTTGGAGGGGGGGGGGACAAATAATGAAAACCAATAATCAGGGCCGGACATATCCCAGATAAACAGGTCGCCCGGGTGTGCAACATTTATGACACTCCCAAAAGGAAGGAAATGAGCAGCTTTTTTATGGTGAAAAACTAAGTCTACAGGACAGGGCTGTGGAATCGGAGTAGGGGTTGGAGTCGGACTGATTTTGGAGTACAGGGGTCGGAGTCGGAAGTCGCAAATTTCAAATTCCAAGAGTCGGCGTCGGTCACTTTCTCTCTAAGTCCGCAACTCTGTCAGTGCTTGCGGAGACGGAGTCAGAGTCGGGGATTGAATTCATGGGCCCCCATATGCAAAATTCTAAGGGGGGGGGGCGCTTAGAAATTTTCAAAATGGTTTAGCAGAACATTTTCCCCATGAAAGTCGATTTCAGTACAGATTAAAGATACTAAAATTTAACATTTTTAATAACTTATTCATTGATGGATAGAAAAGAATTTTTTTTTTACATTTTTGCTAAGAAAAAAGCACTAAAATCAAGAAAATTCTCATCTCAAAGGGGGGGGGGGGCTTGAGCCTCCCTTGTCCCCCTATATGGGCGCCCTTGATTGAATTGATTTTGGGGTAAAGGAGTGGGAGTGAGAGTCGGAGCCGATCATTTTTCCTTCGACGCTGCAGCCCTATTACAAGAGAATTCTAAAAATAAGATTAAAAACAAAATCTGTATCGAAGAGACGAGTGATAAAATCCGAATTGGAACCCTGGCGATATCGGAATTGAAATCTACTTCATGGACAAAACTACTCTAACGACACACTTTAAATGCTCGCAGACGTCGATTGAAAAAGCTCTTACATTAAAACATACAAAAAACTTGTGAGTGTCATATTAAAGCTTAGAAATTCAAAAAAAAATACCGAATTTGAGATCAAAATAAGAGAAGCTGCATTATTAATAAAAAAGGTTTTTAACTATCTTAAAAAAAAAAAAAAGATATGCTCTAAGGGAGATGAGTATTTCAGTAATACGTTTATACTTTTCCTTTATTAAAATTAAATGTGTGGCTAGAGCTAATAATTCTACAAATGTGTTACTCGACGAACTTAATTTCAGGGGTACTGGGCATGGGCGCTCATATGCAAAATTGTAAGGGAGACGGGATCAGATATTTCCCCCATGATTTAGCAGGATATTTTCCCCACAGAAACCGATTTCAGTGCAGATTAGAGTTATTAAAAAATATTCATTAATGGCTGGAGAAGAAATGTATTAGCATTAGCATTTTTGCAAAGAAAAAAGTACTAAAAACAAGGAAGTTCTAATTTCTAAGTGCGAAGGGGGAGGGTGCTTGAGCCCCCACTTGCCCCCTATATGGGCGCCCTTGGTACTGGGGTATCTAATAATTCCGGAAAACGAATAATACGAAACGAATTTTTGCTGCTCTAATATGTTTGGATACCAGTGTAAAACTCAAATTTTCATCTTTAAAATCCGCGAACAACTGCGAAAGAAAAAGGTTTTGGTAAGCAGCGAAGGATTTTTTTATGACAATAAATCAAATTATTTATTTGTTTATTTCAAAGCACAGAGTACTATATAGAGTCAATTTAAAATAAATAAATAGCACCATTCCTACAGTGTATTTGAATGCAGAGAAAGTGTCGAAGGTAAAAATAATATAACAAGTCTTGAATTCGAACTGGAATAATCAAGAAAATAAATGAATAGATTCTTAGAAACAAATAAATAAGTCTTCAAATATGGCCAAAGTCAAGGTCAACCAGCCAGGTTGTTCAGTGACCGCACGCCTTAAAAATGTGAAGAATGTGGTCCCCAGAAAAGTATGAAAGAGAAAGGGAAAGACTCCCACTCTAAAACAGGAAACAGGTTAAATATTCTTTTGACTGCTAGATGATGAGAGAAATCCACTACACAGAAATTGAAAACCTTTTCTTCAGATATGTAGTAGACATTTCTTTAAATGCTACTTAAAATATAATTGACAATGTCTTTCACGTGCAAGTGCTGCCATCTGTTGAAGTTTAAACTAGAATATTCAAGGATTTGAAATTTTAATTTTCAGAGGAGAACGCTTATATTAGCAGTGTTGTCCATTCTGATGAGCATGTAGAGCCCGATTAACGCCACATAGAGCTTGAGTGTTTCATACGTCGTAAATTTTCATACAACGTACCTGAAACGAAAGTCGGACTCGCACCTCTTTTCTATTTACACGGCTTTGCCCGTAGTAGAAAATTAAAAGGTCATTTGGTTCGCCTGTATATTCACAAATAATGGATGATGAATTTCTCACCAATTTGCTATGTTAATTTGCTCGCCTATGGTCGCATATGGTAATTTGCTCGTCCAATTTGCTACCCCACGTTATGGCAATTTGTTCATTCACGTTATGATAATTCGCTCGTTAAAATATTCTTAAAATTGGAATAGAAAAAGAACAAAATCGAATTTTCGAAAAATCGCTTCGAGGAGCTCCCCTCTATGCTACGAGCTTAGTTATTAAAATTTGACATTTTTAATAACTTATTCATTAATTGCTGGAGAAGAAATGTTTTTACATTTTTGCAAAGAAAAAGTACTAAAAGCAAGGAAGTTCTAATTTCAAGGGGGTTTGAGCCCCCCCCCCTTGCCCTCCCCCCCCATTTGGGCTCCCTTGGCCAATAACGTCCGATCGGCTGAAAAGATTCCATTTGTTATGATAGGGGTAAGAAAGCAGTTACCTTTTTTTTTTTTTTTCAAATTACGACTTTGAGTTATCGGAAAGAATTATTGTGCTTGTAAGCAATTTATTTTTCGATAACAACTTTAATATTTTACGATTTAGTAAAAATCACAGCACAAGAAAGTAAAATGTGATTTTTATATAAAAAAAATGTTGATGCCAAAAAGAAATTAAATCGCAATATTTAAGGCATTTCTTTAAGATCTTTTAGCCAACTTTCCTGTAAAAGTAAAAGAAAAGAATTTAAAAAAATACATGAAAGAAGGCTTAATGCACCTAAAAAACACCACTTAAAAAAAACGAAAGAAAGAAAAAAAGAAAAAGAAAATAAATAAATAAATAAATAAAAAAGACATAGTAAATACTGTGTAAGTTCTGTAACTGTGTAAGTTGACCACTTGCGGTGCACTACTTTAGAGGTCAACTTAAACAGGTGGTCAACTTACAGAGGTTGATTTATATGATAAGGGCTAATTCCGTGCGTGAAAAAAGCGGTCAACTTAGACAGGTGGTCAACTTACAAGGGTGATCAATTTCACAGGTTTTACTGTACTTAAAAAATGAAAAGTAGAGGTTTCAGATCGGAAAGTGTGTTTGACAACTGTGTATGTTGTATGAAACCAACTTCAGTTTTTGACGAAGAATATGCTCAAAACTAATCGTTCAAAATGAATACTTTAAAAACGTTTGGTATTTAACGCCAACGGGAGAATTTCAGACTTCATAAAAGTCGAAAAACCATTTCTCGCAGACTTAACATTGACCAAAGTTAGTAAAGATTGATTCACTAAATCAAAATTACATGAATTCAAAGCGTAAATGATATTCTAGTTTCAAAATTGGAAAAGAAAATCAAGATTTCTAATACTACATGAGAAAATTAATTTATATAAAAATACAAACCAAAATATTTCCCAAAACTATTTCAATTAGAAAACATCATAAATATTTTACCTTTTTTCTACGGCCCATTGCTTCAGTTTCAAATGTTTAAAAAAACCTTGAAGTCTACTTCGTCATAAGTGACGAAGACTTGCACACACACAGCTAATATGCAATTTTCTACTAAATATCCGTGGTTATGTTTCCAGAATGTTATACAATAATTTGTTCACCAATAAAAATATACTCAAAAGGTAAATTTCTAAATGTGCGCAATCAAGCGATATTAAGTAGACATCAGACAAAAATATGCACTATATTTTGTTGAGTTATGTTTTTCTCGAAATCAAACAAGGATTCCCTATTTATTAGCGAAAAAAATTTCACTAACATAAGACATACGAGTTTTACTTTTCACTTTGCTTAACGTGTCCTTCTGAATTTTTCCCAAGAAATGATAATCGTTTTCAATCTTCGGAATCCACATATTTTACATAAGCTTTCATCAGAATTTTATCATTACCTCAAATACATCCTAGTCAATATTAACACTGAAAATATTTTATCTCAACTTTTCACCAAATGCAGATTACTCGTCAGAATACATTTCAGATATTACGTTTAAAAAATTTCACCGCAACAGAACATTATTCACACTTTTACGAATTCTGTATTTTACATTTACAATCCACGAATTTCTTCTGAATTTTTGCACTATTTCAAATGCTGCCTACTCCAAATTAACATTCAAAATATTTCATCTAATTTTTTTCACCAAATCCAAATAAATAACTTGTCAGAATACACAACGCAAAAATATTCCTCGACTTTTGTTGGAAACTTGATATTTTACACTTGCAACCATAAGTTTGAGTAAGCCTTTTTTTTCACCTAACAGGATATTCAATCACTTTGCAATTCAGTCTAATGCAAAACTCTTTGAAGAAAGCTTAAAATGTCGTTTAATTTGCCGGAGCATGTCAAAAAGCATTCTCCATAACACCAAGTAATAGCTTCTAAATCTTAGTCTGTTACGCGTTTGCAACAAAGTAGATCCTGATACATCTCAAATGAGTTTTAATGAAAACAAAATTTTCATTTGACGTCATTAACATCTAGAATAAACTGCTTGAATATGCAGAAAGAAAACCAACTAAACTGTCCGCGAATAGCCGATCCCACTTATGAAGTGTAAGTCAGCTGCTCAGAGAATACAAGTGACAAAGTTTCTGTGAAAGGATCTTTTCTTCCCTTTCAACTTGCAACGTCATTTGAAATCGACACCATGGAGATGGGGGTTGCGAAAACAGAAGCGGGATCTGTTCAGCTTCCAAAATAATCAACCATATGTGAGAATAAACTGCAATAAACTTATGCTCCTGCTGCTATCTTGATGGCGAACGATATAAATATGCTTGGGGTGATCCTTCCGTGGGGATAACACCAATTAATTTCACCAGGAATAAGAATAATGCTTAACAATAAAAACATAACAAACTAAAAGCATAGGACTTCTCTCGTTAAAGAAAGAAATGAGCAAAGCGTGCAACAAATCACATTTAATTGTACCACGTACCTCCTTTCGTTTATTTTTTATTCACAAAAGTTAGGATTTATCTCGTAAAAACTAAATAATGAACGGAAATGTTAGAAATCTATAAATTTTACGCCACATCACAATTTTTTAATTCAATAAATTTTACGCCATATCAGAATTTTTTTAATTCACTCCAATTGAAGAAAAACATCATAAAAAGAAAAATAAGTAACATCAAAAAGCTGTTTTACTATGATAGTCTTGTAGATAGTGCTGTAGTTTGGACGGAGGACACTGTCCCCCGAATTATTTGTGTGTGTGTGTGTGTCTTTTTTTTTTTTTTTTTGTAAAATTGATGCAAATCACCCCACTTGAACCTCAAAGTCAGCACCCCCCATATTATTTTTACAGCTACAGCAGTGTTTATGGGCATCATTTCTTCAAAACGAAAATGCTATTGATTTTGAAAAAAATAAATAAATAAAAAACTGAAATATCAGCATTCCACTTAATTGATATTTCCATACAATTTTAAAACGTAATTTTCCTAAAGTGTTAGTAAAATTTTAACGAGAAATTCCGTAATTGGATTTTTATTCCCTACCTTGTCTGGACTGAAAGAAAATATGATTTATTGGTTTCAATATATGGAAAATCTAAGGCGCAGAGAAGGAGACTTAGAGCTTAACCTTCCTCCAAAGCCTAATGTTGCAAGGACTATTTCTTTTAAAGCAAACGATCAAACGTGTTCTTTGACTGACTTAAATAGTGTTTAAGTTGTCATATAATTTAACTAAATCACTTGAAACAACATACAATTTGTTAAACGAAAATCATTGACAGAAGAGACATTAATATGTACTGGTAGACTGGTACTAAATTATAACATGTTAGTAAAATAAAATAATTGTCCACAGTGTCCACAGGGTTCCAATAGGAGAGAAAAAAGTAAAAGTAGGGGAGACCGGGGATTGTTGGCGAACTTTTTAAACTTTATTTTTTTAAAGGTTGCAAATTAAGTAGAATTTTTTTCTTTTATTACTTGGATAATCAGTATGGTATCAGCAATAATGCCGTATTTTTGTTTTGACAGTACTATGCTTTGTCTACTTTTTACAAAAAATTTTGCGAACCTTCGAAGAGTTCGCACACTTGCCCCGTCACGGGGTAAGTTGGCGAGCCGTATGGGGTAAGTTAGCGAGTTGAGAAAAACTCATAATAGACACAAAATATTTCACATAAAGCCTCAATGATTCTTTAAATAAGCAAGTAAAACTTACCAATGAATGAAAAAAGGCGAAATAAGTATTGTATTTAAAATTAGATACGTTACCTTAACATTACATATGTTACATCATATAAAAGGTTAACTGATTTTAGAAGTGAATGCTGACAAATGCAAACATTATTTGATATGAACTATTTTATTTTCCTCTGTTCTTCTTTTTTATGTTTCTTTTAGATTTATATTCCTTTTTTTTCTTGGATTCAGAGATTTCTTGTATGTTTTGTGGACTTTTTGTGATGGATCAGCGTTTTTCTGCTAAGATTCTTTCTTCCTGAAGAGCCATTTTGACTGGAGTATTAAAGAGTTTTGTTGTGTAGACTTCTTCGTTTCTATCCTTTTTTGATCTGACTCTCTGCAGCTTTAGTATAATTTCGTATATCCAGGGCTGCGGAGTCGGAAGGAAAATGGTCGACTCCGACTCCGATTCCAGGATTTTGAAACGTCCGACTCCAACTCCGACTCTTTTTTTTTTCTTTTTTTTTCAAATCACCCCCCTCAGGGAAGGTGGGAAAACCCCTAAACAGAGATTGAAATATTAATTCCTTTTAATGAAATTTTCGCGCTCTAATTTATTGTAAACCTAAGATGCATACAATGTTAGAAATTCAATTTGAAAATCAAATTATCTAATAGGCGAGATTTTTAAAGAGAGATAACTAAAAAGTCCCACTTAAAAAAATTGAAAATGATTAATTTGCTCCCCTTTAATGTTTAACAAATAGATGCTGATCAAATCCTGTGCTTCCAATTTTTGAAAGCACAGAGAAGAGTGAGACAAAGAGTTTTGAGAGAAAAAAAAATTTTTTTGCTAAGTCAAAAAACTTTTCTTGAGAGGGGGCGCCCCTCCACCCCATTAGCTGTCACTTTCTGTATGAAAAACAGTAAAGACATGTTATTTTAACTTTATTGTAAAGTTTTGTTGAATTTATATTAAAATTTATGTTGTTTTGTTGGTCTAACACGCAGAAACTAATTTTTAAAAAAATGTAATTTACATAATTTGTTTAAATACTTATTTATGTAACAGAGGACAAAGTTTTCTATTTTGTATACTTATGTAAAAGAGTGAACATACCTGTTACAATTCGACTATTACGATTAATCCAAGGAAATAGACAAACATACTAATATTGCGTCTACACATTTGCTCAACTGTTACTTTAATACATTAAATTTTCTTAAAAACATCAAAAGCATTCGGAAATTTTAAATGTAAAGGTCTTTATTCGAACGCAGACGATTTATTCTCAAAATGTATACACATAAATGTATACATATAAAATAAGCTGTTTGCCGCTATTGCACGGATGTATTTCCGTGGACAATGGTAGAATCTCGAGCTGAAATTCGGACTTTGAGCAATTTTTCGGTGTTTTAGGGAAGTTTTTGCCTTTTGAACTTTGGAAAATGATTGAAAACTTGTAGATTAGAATTAAAATATATATTTGTTCTTGCGAGGGCGATGTGTGAAGACCGTTAAAACCCATTTTTTCAACGGAAAAACCTGAAAAATAATGTTTTTAATGACCTCTACGGTGGAAAAAAGCATTTCTAAGCACCCGGCAGCGATCAAAAGTTGTGTTTTATCATCCAATTCCTCGATTTATACTAAGCATTGAGCCACATATCAGGGAAAAAATATGGTCATACTTTTTAGTTTTCAAAATCGCGACTTGGGTCCATTCTGAGCTCTGCGGGGCTTAAGGGGTTAAGAAATTCAAAATTGTAGCACCACTACGAAATAGTCGAAGAATTGTGCCGAATTTTGAGCCATAATAGAAGATCCTAGCTCAAAACCCGCGAGTTCGGTGGATTTTTGCCCACTATGCCACACTGTGCGTCATTTGTTGCGTAGAAGCATGGGCTATTCAGTATTAATAAGTTTTGGTAAATTACTCTATTATCATACGTTTTATAAGAAAATAACTAAGGATGAAACAAATTACTTAACATCGCGAAAAAACTTTCTCTCGTGCAACACGTTTGGTTTGGTCCCTAAGAGCTGTCAAACCAAAAACGAGAAAGTTATTTAACATTCGCACACTTACCTCTTTGCATACTAGTCCTGGTCTCCCCTACATAAGGTAAACACACTGGTCCGGACAAGACACACTGTATAGTGGTCCGGGCTTCAGAGTGCTTCAGTAGTGGACACTTCAAGGTTTATATTTGAAAAAATAGTATTCCAGGCTTCCCTCAGTGGGTTAAACGTGCAGGAGGAACCCTGATCATGTACTTGAATTATTTTATTTTCAACGCACATTCAGTCTGACCACCGATGAGATGGGAAGACTAACATCCGGTTTACAGGCAGAAATGGACTCGTCTATTAGTTTTCAGGGATGCCAGCTTTCACAGATGTGTGTAAGCCTCTAAATTAAGCAGAGTAGCATTCAAATGAGCGGAAACCGCGCATCAAATTTTTACTTTTCGCCCTCATTCAGGTCTTGCCTTAACTGGACGTTTAACAGCTATACAGCAACCGTGGGCAGACAGTAGGTCAGGTCATCTCATAATTTTATTTATTTATTTTTTATTTTTTAAGTTGATTGATACCAAAGGTTGCGGAACGATGCTTAAATTGATACTGGATTTTTCCAAGTTCAATTTAAGTCGTGACAAATGTTTTTTACATAGAATTAGAATGTCTGTTAAATATATATTATATGTATAAATGGAATGCCGCTAAAAAATAATCCCCAAAAGTAGAATGTCGATATGCAATTTTCTGAAAAATAGATACTAAAATAAAAACCTGGTTTGGCTCTTAAAAATGTACTAGTCAGTAGGGCCGTTTCCATGCACACTTTCGACTCCGGAAAAAACCTGCTTTTCACCGCATTCCGGTTATTAGCGGGTTTTATGTGGAATCTTTCTACTCCTGCTAGCTTCTAGAGTGAAAGCGGTGTTTTTACCCGGAATGCATTACGTGAAACAAGTTCGTCTACTAGCCGCTAAGGATGCTGGATAAAAACCGCTTTCTCTGGTACAATGGGAGAACCTCTTTTTTTATGGAAACGGGCAATTTTTCAATCGTTTTTTTTTTGCGGAGCCAGAGCGGAGATTTACCGGGTCGAAAAGTAAGTTGTGAACGCGGCTAATGATACTGAATCCCAACACGTTTTTCAAGATGGTGTTGCTCTTCAAAAGCAAAACATAATACAAAAGAGAATATAAAAAAATAATACTTTTATTACGTTTTATACACGTGATACTTTTCTAGAATATTTACATCAGAAAAGAAATTTTTAACGCCTCTAGAAGCTTATTTCACAAATTGAAATTAAGAAATAAGCCTTAGAAATTTAATCACACGTATTTTCACTTGTTTTTAAAGAAAAAATTTAGCATCGTGGAAAATAGGGAAAGAGAGCATTTCTAAAATATTACATTAGAATATTTTGTTTTCTCTTCAAAAACAAAATGTTAAACATTTTAAATGTTAAAAATCAAAACAGCACACAACCCTTCTTTCCCTGCCATCAACCAGTTCATCCTCAGAAAATTAAGTCTTTCATAGTGAAATGGATCACTATTATGGTCTTCACTGTTTTCGCACCTTTCATTAAAAATTAATTTCACTCCTCTAAACAGGGACGGATACAAGTCCCCTGAGGGACTTTCCAACGGTAATTTTTCGAAAATGAATTTCAAAAAACGCAAATTTAGACAACTTTTATTGTTACTGGGAGAAGGGTCATTTTGGGTTAAAGTCCAAAACTTTTGTGATTAATATTTTAAAACCTGTATACATAGTGAAAAGTAAGTAATAAAAATCAATTGCCCCTCCCTTGAAAAATTTCTGGATCCGTCCTTGCCTCTAAAAAAATGTCAAGGAGTATTTTCACGTCTTGGGAGGAAAAAAAAAAAAAACAGCTATATCTCTGCATTACAAGATATCAAAAACTGGGTTGTCCCACTTACGTTTGATACGGTTGTCGGGGAGGATGCAGAGAAGAGAGGACCGGGATCAGCGAATCGAGCAAAAGCCTGCGACAACCTGTTCCGGACGGTGCGACTCAGGGATTGGTGATCGGCTGTCAGGGAGCCGGTGCTCGAGGCTCCATGACGACGGAAGTCTTGAGGTTCCCTAGGTAAAACAAACATTTTTACTCGCATCAAGTTGGACAGCATTTTGAGTGAAAATAGGAGCAATTTGAAAAGTGAACTGAAAAAGGTGCTTGTGATTGCGCTTGGACATACACTACAACCTCGTTTCTCCGGACTAACTGGGATCAAAGGTAACCCGGTTGATCGAAAGTCTGGATAATTCGTGTAGTAAGGGCAATAAACAATGTAAACTCTTAAATAAAGAGATTTATCTTTCATTACAACGAAAAACCATGTTTTTCGGCAAAATTACATAGAAATGTTTGAAAGGAATTAAAAAAATCAAAAGAATTTTTCACATAATTTCTTAACAAAGAATTGCTCTACTATCTTCAGGTTAAGACACTTGTTTTGTTTGAATAAAGCACGGTCAAACTAACACTTTATCACTAGAAATCAGTTGCAGTGGAGTTTGCTACGTGATGTACAACCTATGCAGGTGTTGTGCACAGATAAAAAAAAATAAAAAGCGAATGTTCGGCACTAGTTACGTTCTTGTTTTCGTAATTTAAAGTTATCTATGTAGACATAAACACCTTTTTAAAAGCTACAAATTTGATCTAGATAATCCAGGGAGCCGGATATACGAGAACCGAATAAGCGAGGTTCTGCAGTATAGCTTAATATCACTAAATGCGATGGTGTCAATGCGATTACGACGTCTGTTCGGAATGTAATGTCTGTGAATCGATTAAAAGACATTTAATGATCCCTTCGTTAAAATACAGTAAAAGGTTTAAAAATAGACTCCTCTCAAGTTAATTTATCGCTTCCAGAAAATATCATTGAAAGAGCCACAGTTGGTCTGTTACGGGATGTTGTTCAGAGCCTTGGTGCAAGACTCTTTGACCTTTTCAAATTTCTCAAAAGGATCATATTAGTTTTCAAGTAAGAATAAGAAAAAGTAGAGGGGAGTCATGTCAGGAATGTAGGAGGCTGGGAAATTCCTGACACTTTTTAATATCGCCTAACAGGTTAATCACCAGCTTCAAATGACCTTCACACCTACTGATTTGTTCATCATTATATTCGGAATAGCACTGTTTAGAATCTTTAATGTCTGTGCCGTTCAAGAAACACTCAAATGACACTATGAATTAACGATTTCAGTCGTACATTTTCGTCTATGGCAGTTGTCCATGGCAGCATTGCCTACCCTCCGGTTTGTTGGAAATCTCGCCAAAGCTTACAACTTAGGAGGAGTCTATTTTAAAATCTTTTCCTATATTTTACCAGTCAGATCAATAAATGTCTTTGAATCGATTCACTGACATTACTTTCCTGACACATACTTTTATATATGGCGAAATGAAAAAACAGTCTGACATAATGTAAGAAAACAAATACAGATGTATAAAAGACATAAGCGCGAGGCACCCGTTGTCTTTCTTACCTATTCGATATCTTGGGATGTGCTAAGGATTCTAGGCTCACGATGCCTCCTCTATCTGGTGCTGTACTGTGGCGCCATCCACTGACCCAAGAGTCTCGCTGATGGCCATGCTGAGCTGCATTACCTGGAAAAAATTTAACAGGATCAGTCCTATAGCAGCTTATTTAGGTTTCTGATGGTATGACGTTTCTGAAAATTCGACTGTTTGCAATGGTGTATAGAAGGCTGGCTATTGAAACAGATCTATGCCATGCCCATTCGTAGACTCAAATAGTGCACCAATAGTTCTTTTCTTAGGGTCAAAATCACGACAGTTCAACATGTACAGCGACAGGAAACAAAATTCCAGCAGCAAAAAGCGATTAGCTTAAAAGGTTGAAATTTGGAAAGAAAGATTGAAAGTTAGTTCGTATAGGTCAGAGTTCCTAAAGTAGGTGCTGTGGTACCCTGGGATGCCAGAGAGAGAGAGAGGCGAAGGTAGCCGTGAAGTGTCCAGGCTATTAATAGTACATGTTAGTGATGGGCATAATCGAGTTCTCATAATCGAATCACTCGATTATCAAAGATCACTCGAGAACTCGATTATTACGAGTTCTCGATTAACGTATCTCGAGTTCTCGATTATCACATCTCGAGTTCTCGATTATCACATCTCGAGTTCTCGATTATCGCATCTCGAGTTCTCGTTATCCCTTCGCGAGTTCTCGAGCGATGACTGCTCGAGTGCTCGATTATTCACTTTCCGAGATCTCGAGCGATGGACTGCTCGAGTGCTCGATTATCACTTTCCGAGTTCTCGAGTGATGGACTGCTCGAGTTCTCGCTTTGTGAACTCCTCGAGATGTTGAGTTCTCGAGTTCTCGAGAAGTCAATCACTCGAGCAGTGTACTTTTCAAACGATTTGATAATCTGAACTTTGACTTCTGAAAGGATTCAGTTACCTGGACAGATCTGTCATTTAGTGGGTCAGAGGCAGGGGTGCCTACAGGTGGGGGGAAGGGGGGTCATGGCGCAGACTACGCCATTGAAATTTTTAGGGGCGCTGTTTTGAGGGGTATTTCTTACTTTTTTGGAGAGCTCTTGTTTTTTTTGGGGGGGGGGGGGGATCTTTGCAAAATTTAGGAGAGGGGTGCGCCCCTGCTCTTAGGGGGTGGGCACTCCTGTCAGAGGGCTGGCTTTGAAAAATTAATGTTTTGACATATAAATGTGCGTGGTTTTTTTTTTTTCCGAAAAAAAAAAATGCACAGGAAAAGGGGATCATGGCGCTCTTAAGGAGGGGGGGGGGGGAGGTTCGTTTTTAAGAGGTGCGCCAGCACACTTGAGGAATGGATACCCCTGCGGTCTAAATGATTTTATGATTAAAGATTTGTCTCTCGAATATTTGTTGTAGAAGTTTGTGTGTTGTGCTTGCATTCGAATAGTATTGTAATTAGTTACATGTATGCTGCCGAATGCCTGATTATCAAATGATTCTCTGGGATGATTTGGTAGCACAATGATATATTTTTAGGAGAAATATGTTAGCGAATCAACACATGGACGGGTCTATGGGTGACATGGGTGGTGTGTCCCGGTGGTGGAAGCAAAGGGTGGGGAGCGCTAAAAAGGTTCTAACTTGAGGGGCATTAAAACTAAAACTGTATATCATGTCAAAAGGGGGAATACTTTAGTTAAAACATGAGAGAACCTCTCCCCCCTTACGTCCACCTTCGACTAAATCATTGGGTAATCAAACTCGAGACACGTGTCTGCAGTAATCTATATATTTGTGCTAAAAAAGTTAGTTATTTCCTGTTACTTCTTGGCACAAAGGTATTTATTTATTTCTTAATGAAGCAAGTAGCCTAGTTCTCGTGTAATTCATTCGCAGGGGGGTGACAACGAGGAGAAGGGGACGGGAGTTAAGACGCAAACTGCGGGATTGTAATTTTCAGGAGATTTTCTCTTTTCGGGATAGCACTCTTGGGGGAGAACTCCATTCGTGCAGGGGCGTGCACAGGGCGAGGGGGAGAAAAGGGACACCTGTTGGCCCGGGCCCGAGATTTTTAAAATGAGAGGTGAAATGTGTTAGAGACGTAGGGGTAAACAATATAGAGGGGGGCCCGTCAAAGTCATTTGTGACGAGCCCCGAAATTTCTGTGCACGCCCCTGCATTTGTGGTGCGTCATCGCTCTTGGAATTGATGGATTTGGAATGGTTTTAAAATCGAATGATTGCTTCTTGCGTGCTTTATTTCTGATGGGGTTATATTTGAATGTTTGGTGTCGAATTTTCGATTATCGAGAGATCTCTTTATAATCGAACGATATATTTTCGAATGAAAATAATTAAGGAATTATATTATATGAGCGCGTGAAGGAGGGGGGGGGGGCATGGGTTGTGTATTCCGTTGATGAAATCTTGAAATAACAGGTAGAGAAATGCTTTCCATATTGTTTTGCCCTTGACAGTTATTTAGATCAAAAAAATTTTAAAAAGTGGGGGATAATGATAATATGGACATGTGATTGGGCAACACAAACAGGTTTGAACTTGAGAGTTGTTTACATTAATAATGTATTGAAACTAAAAAGTGGGAACAGTTTAGCTAAAAATCGGAGGGGACCCCTTCCTCCTACGTGCCCCCCACCCCTCGAATGTGACCCTGAGAAATTGAACAAACCTTTTGAGTGGTTAACCTTTCGAGTGATTCATTCGCAGAGGTTATCGCGAGTAGGGAGACGTTATGGCTCAAACCAGGTAATTAAAATTTTTGAGGGGGTCTTTGCTCTTTTTGGGACTATCGTACTTGGAGGGGGAAGGTGATTGTCACGAGGGGTCCCGTTGCTCACAAGAACGAACGGACATCCTAATTTAGTTTCGAATAAGAGCTTCTCGGGTGCTTTTTTCGAATGGGGTTAACCAGATAGTACATTTTGTTGAGTTAAACGTTTTAAAACGGTTGTTACGCTGTAACAACCATTTTAAAACGTGTATGAAACATTTAAACTATGTGTGTTTATAATACAAGGCTGCCTATCTTCCTAAGGGTGAGGAAACCCACTCCTCTAATGCGACGGAGAACCCCCAGATCAAGAGCCTCCTAAAGTAAGACCAAAAGCCTTCTAGAGTTACCCATTCCACATTTAAACTTCATTTTGGCGCGGTCTGCACCATGGACCTCCCCCTACCCTCTACTACGGATGATTTGAAAATCGAATAATCTGAATTTTTAGAGAAACTTGGTAATCAGTTAACCCTTTTTGAGGACCAACGCAAGGAAAATGTAGCGAAGCCACGAGACCCAAAGTTTCGAAATGGACCGCTGCCAGCCCAAACAGTTTTCAGCAGTTAAAAAAAAAAAAAATTATAAAATAAGCATCTCAATTAGAATTACTCCAAATTTTTTAAGTTGAGTAAATAATGTACTACTAATCAACATTTTAAAAGTAAAATGAATATAACATTATTAGAGTATGCACACGCGAAAATAAATGATACGCAAACAAGAATAGTTACAAATATCATACGTATGGAATGAAAAAAAAAAAAGACAATAATGATCTGCATATAATGTAATTTCAATTAAAAAAATTGGACCAAAGAATGTGAGCTAAAATTAATTCCACACGACAAGCATCAAAACTTCTTTAACAGAAACATCTCAAATTCCCTTCCTGCACCCCATTGTTATTAGATTTTCCCCTAATCAATAAAAAGTGAAAAATAAAAATAAAAAAAGAGCGAATCATGAAAGAAGCAAAAGAATGGATTCCACTTAAAGTTGCACTATTATTAATGCGCCGGGAATCCTAATGCCCCGTAAAACATAGCGAGAAATATTTTACCCTTCCTCCCTTCCTCTTATATAAGTCAGATACTAACCCTACTACCAACAGCAGCAGCAAAAAAAAAAAAAAAAAAAGCAAAGCTATAAACAAGAACAAATGAGCCCTTTTGTGCAGAGCTGCGATTCCTCGACTTGTTTACATTATTAACTTCTTGCTTAATAAGCGTCCGAAATCTTTCGAAATAATCACGTGGTAGAAGAGAATCAAACATCCCCTGAAGGCCTCCGAAATCAATCTCTCGTTGAATCTGCATTTCCCAAGAATTGAGACCCACAATGAAGACTATTAAATGTATCTATTAAATGTATCCCCCAAAACAGACTCAATTAATTACTATGCAACTTTTATCGGAAAACAACAAAAACTAGTTCCACTTGAATGTAAAATATAAAATTTTTCAAGGAGGGGGCGAGGGCAATTGAACTCCGTAAATTTAAGTTTCAGTGGCTATGTATGCGTCATAACTCTCAGGCCCATATTTCAAATTTTACACTTTAGGGGGAGAAGGGGTTAAAGGGCATATAATCAATGCATAGTATTCCTACTAACAGCAAAAACTTCATTTGAATGTAAATAATAATTTCTAAAAGCCAGGATGGGTCGTTCCTTCTAGATGTTACCCCTGTAAAAAAAACTCGATGTTTTAAAAGTCGAGGGCATTCCCTTCCCCCAGGGCGATGGCACACCCTCTCAAATGTTACGAAGCATCTGTCTAGGAAGAGAGTCCACGAACACCCCCCCCCCCCCCCCCCCCCGAAAATTGAGATAAAGGAAGTCTCAAAATGACCCCTAAAAATTTTAATGCCTCAGATTACGCAAAAGTACAGCCCCACATCCCTCCCCTCTAAGGTGTGAAACCCTTCTCCTTAAAAAGAGACTAAAACCTACCAAATTGACCCCCATAAACTGGTCCATCCAGGGTGAAACTTGAGGGGAGGGGAGCAAAGGGTATGTACCCAGTGCAAAATTAAACGAAAAACTACAAAAAGCACGTTCCCGTACATAAAGAAGCATTAATTTTCAAAACCGGGGAGGCGATTGACCCCTCTGGTCCAGAGGGGTCAATCGTCTACTCATCGGGCCTAACCTCAAAGTTGCAGTGACAGAAATACGCGTCATGACACTCAGGTCCTTTATTTCAAATTTTCCAGGACACGGTCGGTGGGGGAGGGGGGGGATAAAAGAATATATATACTCAGTGTATATTGTACAAATTAATAACAAAACCTACGCCCACATATATGTCAGAACCATTATTTCGAGAACCCGGGGGGGGGGGGAATTGCCCCTTCCTGACCCCTGAAATACGAGCTTGATGGTACACCTTCCCCTCGTGCGCAGCCCTACAGAAACAATTCGTGAAGTCGACTGTTCTAGAAGTCAGAAATGCCCACTCCCACGACCCCTCAAGAGCGACGGCGCACCCTCTCAAATATTACGGAGCAACTCCTAGGACAAGAGCCCCCTACCCCCAATGCGATTTAAAAGACACTATCAGCCCCCTCTCCTCTTAAAATTTTATTCGCGTTGTGTGCGCCATGGACACCCTTAGCGGGCACCCCTGTAAAAGTAAACTTGATTCTGGAACTCAGGAAGTCTAGATACTGGTCGAGAACTCGATTCAAACATCTCGAGATCTCGATTTAAAACATATCGAGATCTCGATTCAAAAGATCTCGAGAAGTAAATTGCTCGAGTACTCGATTCAAAAGATCTCGAAAAGTAAATTGCTCGAGTACTCGATTCAAAAGATCTCGAGAAGTAAATTGCTCGAGTACTCGATTCAAAAGATCTCGAGAAGTCAATCGCTCGAGTGCTCGATTCGGAAGATCTCGAGAAGTCAATCGCTCGAGTACTCGATTTGGAAGATCTCGAGAAGTCAATCGCTCGAGTACTCGATTCGGAAGATCTCGAGAAGTCAATCGCTCGAGTACTCGATTCGGAAGATCTCGAGAAGTCAATCGCTCGAGTTCTCGAATTAAAAAGATCTCGATTATCAATCACTCGATTATCAGAAGCACTCGATTCCCGATATCTCGATTATCAAAAGATCTCGATTATGCCCATCACTAGTACATGTTACGAGTATAATAGGGATTGGCTAGGGTGCAGGAGAAAATTATAATTCTTCAAAGGGTGTCGCGAATCGAAAGTGTTTGGAAACCCATGGTCTACGTAATGTATTCATTTGATAAAAGAGAGAGAGACAGAGAATTACTTACAAGCTAAACCCTTTCCAACCGGGGGGGGGGGATGTACCTTCGCCTGTCTTAGACATCACCAAGACAATTGGAACGACTTAATAGGAGAAATAAATCGAGTGAAACTTTGAAAGATATGAGTTATGACATAAAGCATTGCACTTTTGCTTTCATGAAAGGCCAGGACAGCCGACAGCCAAGCCAGGCCCCTAGTCATTTTGGTCCCCGGGTCCCTTACCCTCATAAAACGAAAAAAAAAAAAAATGCTCCGATTCCGAGCCGACTTCCAAGGACCGGGCCGATAGTTTCCGACTAGGTTGACATGGCCTCTCGTTGGCCCAGTGAAAGGCCGCCACGAAGTTTGAAACATCGTCAAAAAAATTTCTTTACAAGCGCATTTTAACAGTTTCAACTTGTATATTCAGTAAATTACCGCCCATTAGCCAGGGCTAAAGCAGAAATACATGGAATACACCGCCAGCTCAGTCATTTCCAGCCGAGGACTGCAGTTTCGTGCTTATTAGCACTCATCAGCCCGGCATAGGAATATACCTTGCCTCGCGTTCAATCTTCGAGTTGAACCGAACCATTGCTTCGGTCTCTCGTCTGGTCTGCTAATCCTGTATTAGCTACCAGTTTGTTTCGCACTCTTGGCTTCCTTAAGAGGTTTTCCATCTCCAGCTCAGTCACTTTCCTATGCCGGGCACGAAACTGCAGTCCTCGGCTGGAAATGACTGAGCTGGCGGTGTATTCCATGTAGTTTCAACTTGGATTTTTTAAATGTTCTTATGGAGACTTGTTAACGGAAGTGAACAAAGAGGGTTGCTGTTTAGCGCCAACAGTTGCCAATTTCATGAATTACTCTTTGAATTGGCGATTCTTCTGAAGAACATTTCGCTTGTCTGATTGTCGCTGTTTTCGCCATCCGATCGGCAATCAGACATCGGCGCTAAGTGTCACGTTGCTTTGTTTACTTCCACTATCAGTTCTCGCTAAATTCACTATAGTTCAAATGAATATTGCGAAAGATTGATTTCTAAAAATGAAGAAAATTTTTATGAAAAGGTCACATTGAAATTTTTCTTTTCGATAATCATTACGATATCAATCCTTTCTTACTATCTGAATATATTATTAATTTATTTCATCATCCTGTCTGAACACAGAATGCAAACTTTAATGCGATTTCCCCACCCCTGTCCTAAAATATCAACCAGAGGGAGTTAGCCTGTCCATGGCAAAGTGTACAAGCCACTCGAAAAGAGTATTTCACGACTTATTATGATTGATATAGTTGATATACTGAATGATTTTGAATATGATATTATGAATATCATTATGCAAGACAGATTTTTAGAAACCTTTCCTATTCGCGGCAACTTTTGAAGCATTAGAATTTTTTCACAGCACCCTAGTTGATCTATAATATATATGAATATATTGAAACCATGGACACTTCGCGGCGCCCTTCGCCCCCTCCCTGGGGCACCCCAGAGTGACGCGGCAACCACTTTGGGTACCTCTGTTTAAAAGGGAAAGAGATAAACTACGGTTTTATAAAGATTCATCAATTTCAGTTAAATAAAAGTTTTTTTTTTTTTTTTTTTTTTTTTTTTTTTTTTTTTTTTTTTTTTTTTAAATCTATACCTCAAACTACGGTGCGAATAGCCGTCCACAAATGATGTCACGCTTTAGCAGAACTGAAAGTTTGTGACAAGGAGGAGAGAGAGAAAATAAGAATGGTGAAATCACGCAGTTTTTATTTCGATGTATTAGTGTAAAATGTGGCGTGATATATGACTAGGGGAGAGGAGGGGTGAGGTATGACGTTTTGTGATAAAGGGGGGAAGAGGAGATCAAATTGTGGGAAAATGCGGCTTTTACGATATCTCTTCAAATCATGCAACAAAATAAATTATAATTCAATTCATATTTCCTATTATAAAGAGTGAAACAATGGCCCGAATATTTCATTCATTGAAATTGAGACTTCCCTTATAAACGGAAGTCTCGTCATTACATTTTAACTACAAGTTATCTCGGCAGATGGCAGCAGTAAATATTTTTCTCTGTGTGAGTCTAATATTAAAAAAATTACTTGGGCAAAATAAAAATACGTAACGTACGTATACAATATTTTTAACTTTTTAATCAACAGGTATTTTTATTACTTTTAGTTGTTATATCAACTGTAACGTGTCTTTTTTTTTTCGGCTTTAAAAGGAGAAGATTATCATTTTTTTTTTTTTTTTTTTGAGCAATCACGATTGCTTATTGTTCTCACTTGACTGTTTTGGCGTCCTATCATTTTATTTTCCCACCAGCACCCTCTGCAGCACCACCGTCGACCGGCTCCTCACGATGCTGCTCCTATAGCGAAAATAGTCTCCAAGTTGCGACAATATCCTACACTTACACGCATACATACACGTACCTACACATACACACACATATATACATATATACACCTACACACACAAACACATACACACACATACATACACCTACACACACACACCTACACACTCACATGCACACAACTACCCACCCACTCATGCCTGCACACAGACTCAAACACATATGCCTACACACACATACACATACCTCCCTCCCCACGCACCTACACACATACACACAGACACAAACACACATGCTTATATACACATACTCCCTACACACAAACACACATACCCAACACACACACCTACATACCCAACACACACACCTACATACACACACATTCGTGATTGTAGATCGCGAAACACACACACTCGTGATCGCGAAAAACATAATTTAAATTCAAAATGACAAAATTCAAATTATTATTATTATTATTTTATTTTTTATTTATTTATTTATTTTTTATTTTATTTTTTTTTTTGTCCATATATAAACTTCTCACTGGATGGACCGATTTGGACGTGCGGATAATTATTGTTTGTTTTAATCGATAGAAGGTAGTATCAAAGACAGTGCCGCACTATCGTACTGAGATCATGGCTCGATTTAGAAATTTTGGGATGTAAGCATAACAAACCTGTTCGGGCCCCCTAGACTTGCAGAACCGGACAACATGCTCAATTGCACATCTTTTTGTCACTACAGAGGTTCCCATCCACTAAGAAAAATGGCGCACCATCCAAAAAAAACTAATATTTCCCCCTTCCCATAAAAAAAAAAAAAATGGTGCAACTTGCATCATGGATATTTACTTTAGGTTGACCCTATTGACATTTGCATGGCTATAGACTGCAATAAACCAAGTGCATAAAAAGTTACATATATAATATGTTTTGATAATATCACTGTAACGTATTTGTCATTTGAAACTCACATAAATAGTTATAAAAGATTCAAACATCTTGAAATATTGTAAATCAACAGAAACAAAATAAATGCCTCATTTAAGCAATAATAGTGAGTTCCGTACTAACATGGAGTGACATCTGAGTGGTCTCATTCTACGCCACATGTCACTCCAGACAGTTTTCTCATTCCATAAGACAGAGTTAGTTTTCTGCTGAACTCATAAACGTTGCTAAAACAGAGCCAGCAATAACAATTTTAATTTTTAAACTTTTAAGCTGGAATAAAAAATATTTAGAAAAATTTTAGTGCAAAACAAATGAAAACATTCATTATGAAAAAAAATATGTTTTGTAATTTTTGGGGGCCCCCAAGCTAGGGGGCCCCAAAACCCATTATTCTCGGGCTTACACTTAAATCAGGCCCTTACTGAGATTCCGAATTTTCGTTAGACATCTGTTGTTCATCACGATAATTATGGGAGGAAAATCAAAAATTGCCAAGAAAATTAGCAAGACTTATTTTAATATTTTCTTACGAATTATATTTTTAAAAAACTCATTGTTTAAAAGAACTGGTTTCCAAAATTAGAGCTGGATTTTTAATTCTTTGCTGATTCGAGAGAAATAGGCCAGCTCCGTTGAATATTTTATGAATTTTTTGAAAATATGCAGGTTCGTCATTACGAGTTTTTACTTGGGGAGGAGGGGGGATTGACTCTCTAAAAGACAGGTCTGATGATATGAAATATAGCAATGATATGGAGTACTGTAATTTGATTGCGCAAGTAATAAGTTGGTTTGTGATGTACAACTAAAAATTTCTCTTTCAAGCCTTATTGTTCCATATTGCAATGGTTGCCTAATAATTTGCTTGCACGACATATGTTAAATGCTTTTATTGACTGTTTTAGAATGAGCTTTAACATTTCTTTTTCGATGCCCAAAACCCCAAAGTATTGCGAAAATCGACATATTTCTTTTTTACCCCCCACACGTATTATTGAGAAATATGATTTTTCATTGAAGGAGTAGCTATGTTTTCTAAGAATTAATTTACGGAGAAAATGATACAGCTTACAACAGGCTGGTAATGTACATGATCTTCAAAAAGCGATTTGTTCGTTTTAGTAGAATAAAATTGTGCTTGAGTTTTTCATCATAATAAGTTACTTTCGGCGATCGATTAGTAGTTGTTTTTTCCCTTTAATTCTTTTTCGAAGTCGGGGTTATTTTTTTTTTTTGAGCAATCACGATTGCTTATTGTTCTCACTTGACCGTTTTTGGCGTCCGTGCCTTTTTCAGCTTGGACCAGGCCTGCAGCACCACCGTCCACCGGCGGCGGCGCGGCTGGTCCTGAGCACTGTCCCCCGAAATCCACTTTTGCTGGGCGGTGGCGTCCATGTCCCACACACACGAACGCCTACACACACACACACACGCGAACGCCTACACACACACACGAACACCTACACAGACACACACACGAACACCTACACGCACACGCACGTACACAACACTCACTCACACACATGCATACATACACTTACGCACCCACGCACCCACACACATGCGCCTACACAAACACACACGCTCGTGATTGCGAAAAACATAATTTGAATTCAAAATGCCAAAAATTCAAATTAATTTTTTTTTTTTTTGCTAACAAACACACGTTTTTATTTCTGTATCATAGTTGTACGATTCTTCTATGTTCAAAAAGTAATTTTAATGCAGTATTAACTTCAATAAAAGCCAATTTTCGTTCACACAGCTCTAAATTTCTATATGAAAGCTTTAAGAAAATTAAACATTTTTTTCCGTTACAAATGACATTTTCTAAGGCAGTTGAAAATTAAACGAGACGAAAACCCTCATTTAGTCCTGGCCCCACAATGTAGTCCCGTAAAAATTTTTAGGTCCAGAGATTTTCTCTTTAGAATCTTGATCTGTAGGTGTTCTAATGTGAGAATATCTTGGGTAGACATGTTGAATCCTGCGCGAAATAATTTTACAGGCCATCAAATATAGCGGCCATTTTGGTTCACTTGCTCATTACGTTTTTCGCAACGGGCGTACCTACAAATTTATTTTTAGTTTTGAACTGCAGTTTTTGGAGTTAAGGAGGTCAATTAATGTATTAATTATGTCATAAAATCCGGTCTAGCTGTTTCTTCAATTTTACGTGGAGATATCTTCGACATTTGTTGTTGAATATTCTGGTTACT